>NC_052350.1:45760121-46060121 GCF_009727055.1 Benincasa hispida | reverse complement strand
TCAAATACAAAGTGGATCGTATCCATAGTGTTACAAGGATAAGGTACCCAGCCTTATCCATATACTATACACCCTTTAGGTTGTATCTTGAACCCTGATCCCCATATGTCTCCACATATAGTTCAAGACTCACACAACAATCTATGATGTTAGTTTATTGAAAACAAGATATAGGGTTATTTAGGCAATATAAATACAAGATAAGCAATAACTATTTATTGTAATAAACATTAATAACACTTTATTAATGATCGATCAAATATTACATTTACTATCTACAAGTTTTAGGGCATAAAACCCAACAGTTGCGACGATGAGACCTAGCATAGCAACTCATTCGAGAAGCGTAACGTTATGTTATGGTAGCAAAAGACCAGCGTAGCTACGCTCCCAAAGCGTCGCTACGCTTCGATGTTGAGGCGCGCACGTGCAGGGTGGTTCTAGATTGTGGGTTTGAATCTTGGTAGGAGCAGTTTGCTTAAGTTTTTATTTAAATTTTTACTTTATGTATTATTTTATTAATTAATTAAATTGATACAATTTGATTATGTTGATTTAGTTGACTTTTAGGGGAGCCAAAATTTGGGTTATTTTACTATTTATTTAATTTATGCATTTGATGTATTGTTAAATATTATATGTTGCATAATGTATGTCATATAGTTTTAAAATCCCTCCCTGAGATAAACATTATTCATGCATCGTATTTAATATAAGTATTATATTATATAGTTGTATGATCTTATTAGTATGCACATGCATCTAATTTAATATAAATGTTATATTATATAGTTGCATGTATAATTAAGCATATCCATGCATCATACTTTAATATAAATGTTGTATTGTATGATGGATACGTTTTATTTTCATTAATAATTAATATAATTTTTATTTTTATGATGAAAATGAAAAAGCATTGAGCATGACATTACTTAGTAAATATAATTATTATGTTTAATTAATTATTAGATGCATGTTATAGGTTTTAATAATTTACTAATTTAGAAAAGTTATAAGTTTAATAAAATAAATTAAAATATATAATCAAGAGTTGCATGCAAACATAGGTCTTTATTTTAAATGATTTAAAATTAGTTCACCTAGACTTATGTTAAAAATATTTCCAATATGATTAGAAATAGGTTAATCTTTTATCTTTCTTTTAATAAGATTAATTTGAAAGACTAAAAGATTAAATATATAAAATAGTTGTCTATAAGGGACCTTTGTCTAGGAAGGTTCTATCTAAGGATTGGGGTATTTAAGCTGACGGACAGGGGATACCTTTATTTGGGAACTGACGTGGAAGGTGAATTAGATAAGTATTTTATAAGCATGAAATACATGATTCAATTTATTAAAGTGTTTAATAAATCGTGATCATATATTGTTAAACTATCCAATATAATAGTTATATTGGGCCAATTTAATAATGGACTTAGATAAATTATTAGCTGGATTTACCTAAATAAGAAACCCTAGTTTTAAAACACTTAGTGGGAGGAAAAATTTATATATGATATGTCAATTTCATTCCACGTTCTCCCTAAAAGTTCGTCTATGCTCGGCCTCATGACACTATTTGCTTGTGTCCCTCAATGGAAGTTGTTTGCATAGGTCAATATCAAGGTGAATGGAGAAAGTGTCTATAGTAAGTGGGAGAGGGACGTGTATCAACACATCCCATAGTCTTCATCATTGGTTTGTAGTGATATTTCATGCTCGGCCTCGTGGCACTGTTTGCTTGTGTCTCCCTATGGAAGGTGTTTGCATGAAATGAAACTCAAACTTTAGTTATGGATAGAATCGCTTTAATTTTTACGTCAATTGGGTTTTTCCTCTAGTTGACTCATTGGAACAGAACTTTAGAGTCTAAATTGAAGGGTCACACTTACAATAAATTGTTAATCAAGTTAATAATTTCTTGACCGAATCAATGGTGACTAATTATTATAGGAATAAGAGTTATTCTGGTGTAATAATTTCTTGAGAGTGTCTCAATCCAGTGAAGGGGTGATTAACCACCCTACAGTGGTTTTTATTCTTACTCATTGAAGCATCAGTGCAGAATTAGAAGTCATGTAGGGTACATTAAAATTTCTCTAAACTTGATTGGTTTTAAAAGGTTATGCATGTAGCTAACATAAATCATTTGTTTGGTTTCAACAATCTTCATAATAACTAGCATTATAATTAATTTGCTTAGTGTCGATAAGTTAACTAAAGATAACTATACGACATGGAAAAACATGATTAATATTGTATTCGTCATTGATGACCTGAATTTGTCTTACTTGAGAAGTGTCCTCAAGTCCCCGCTCCTAATGCACCTCAAAATGTCCAGGATGCATACGAGAGGTGGATGAAGGCAAATGAAAAGGTCAGAGCGTACATACTTGCCAGCTTAACAAAAGTCTTGGAAAAGAAATATGAATCCATGGTCATTGCTTGCGAGATTATGGATTCAATTTGAGAGATGTTTACCATCCTCACAGATCAAACACGGTGCTTTGAAGTTCATTTTCAAAGCCTGTATGAATGAAGGGACCTTAGTGCGAGAACACGTTCTTAAAATGATGGTCCACTTCAATATGGCTGAAATGAACAAGGCTATCATTCATGAGGCTAGTGAAGTTAGCTTTATTCTGGAATCTTTACTAGAGAGTTTCCTTCAGTTCCATAGTAATGTTGTTGACTTATGAGTCTCTAATGAAGGTCAAGGGACAAAAAGGAGAGGAAAATGTTGCCACTTCATCTAAAAAGTTTCACAGGGGTTCGACCTCTAAGAAAAAGTCTATACTTTCTTCCTTTGACACCATGAAATGAAAGAAGAAGAAGGGAGGTCAGGAGAATAAAGCTAACCTTGTTGTAGCCCAAAAGGGTAAGTATGCCAAGGTTATCAAAGAAAATTGTTTCCATTGCAACCAGAAGGGTCACTTGAAACGCAACTGTCCCAAGTATTTGATGGAGAAAAAGAAGGCCATGCAAAGTAAATATGATTTACTAGTTTTGAAACGTGTTTAGTGGAGAATGATGATTTGGCCTGAATAATTGATTCAGGGACCAATTATCACGTTTTCTCTTCTTTTCAGGGAATTAGTTCCTGGCAGCAACTTAGGACTGTGAGATGACCATGAAGGTTGACCATCTTAGTAGTTGTAGTGGGAGGTGCCAAACTACTTTTACAGAAATCATATTTGTTGTTAAAGAATGTTTATGTGATTCCTGGTTTGAAAAAGAACCTAATTTATGTGAAATGTTTATTGGAACAATCCTATTCTACATCTTTTGATATAAATAAAGTGTTTATTTATAAAAATGGTGTTTAGATTTATTACGCAAAGTTAGAGAGTAATTTATATGTGCTAAGGTCGTTAGCATTTAAAACACTTCTAAATACTAGAATGTTCAGAACTACAACAACTCAATATAAAAGATAAAAGATTTCTCCTAAAGAAAATGTCCATTTTTGGCATCTAAAATTAGGTCATATAAATATCAATAGAATTTAGAGGTTGGTTAAGAGTGGACTTCTTAGCAAGTTAGAAGAATTTTTTTTATCTGTATGTGAGTCATACATTGGAGGTAAGATAACAAAAATACCTTTTACTGGAAAAGGTTATAGAGCCAAAGAGCCCCTAGAAATTGTACATTTAGATCTCAATGGTCCTATAAATGTTAAGGCAAGAGAAGAGTATAAACATTTCGTTTCTTTCATTGATGATTATTCGAGATATAGGTATCTTTACCTAATGCAACACAAGTCTGAAGCTCTTGAAAAGTTCAAAAAGTATAAGGTTGAGGTTGAGAATTAATTAGGTAAAACCATTAATAGAACATACAACCGCATCCCAACTCTCATCACCTAATCCACCTAAAAAAAATGGTGTATCAGAAATGAGAAATATAATCATATTGGAAATGGCTCGGTCTATGATGAGTTGTGCTCAGGTACTTGATTCATTTTGGAGTTATGCAATAATGACTACAGTTTATATTTTGAACTGTGTTTCGTCCAAAAGTGCTTCTAAAACTCCTTTGGAATTATAGAAAGGTCGTAGAAGTAGTTTACGATATTTCAGGAATTTGGGTTGTCCAGCACACGTGCTTGAGGCAAATCCTAAGAAATTGGAACCATGTTTAAAATTATGCCTATTTGTAGGCTATCCCAAGGAAAAAAAAGGTGGTTACTCCTATGATCCTAAAGAAATAAAGTATTTTTATCGATAAATGCTATATTTTCATAAAAGAAGCACACCAGGGAGTATAAGTTGCATAATAAAATTGTGTTAAATGAGCTTTTCAATGAAACTTCAACAAGAGTTATTGTAGAAGCTATTACATCAACAAGAGTTGTTGATGTTGGTTCATCTAATCATACACATCCACCTCAAGAGTTGAGGATGCATCGATATAGTGGACGAGATCCTGAGGATGCATCGATATAGTGGAAGGGATCCGAACCAACCTGCTCGTTATATGTGTTTAACAGAAACCCTAACCATCATATCAGATGGAAATGTTGAGGATTCATTGACCTATAACTAGGGGAGGAATGATGTGAACAAAGATGAACAGTTAAGGCTATGGACCTCGAAATGGAGCCTATGTACTTCAATTTGGTATGAGATCTTGTAGATCAACCTAATGGGGTAAAACCTATAGGTTGCAAATGGATCTACAAGAGGAAAGGGGTTGCAGATGGCAAGGTACAAACCTTTAAAGGTAGACTTGTGACAAAGGGTTATACCCAGGTTAAGGGAGTGGATTATGAATAAACTTTCTCACCTGTTGCCATGCTCAAATGTATCTGAATTCTCTTATTCATTGCCACATATTATGACTATGATGTTAGGATTAGTGCCTTAAATCTTGTGGGTTTCGTAGTTTGTATTTTGTAAATGACAAATTATTTACTTAATAAAACACTCAATATTTTATTCGACGTTTAGATTCCGTTAACTCAATTCAATAAACTAAGATCCTAGGTTATGTAACTTGAACGATATGTGGTGGACATACAAGTGGATCGTATTCAAGCAATAACCTAAAAGGTCTGCAATATAGGGATAAGGTTGGGTGCCTTATGCTAGTAAGACTACAAATACGACTCACTTTGTAAATGTTACAAGAGTTGTAAGTGTTACAAACGATTTGATCCAAATCATTGACGTGGAGACATGTAAGTGAGGGTATTATGTACAAAGAGTTTGTATAAGACCGGACTACAAAATGATTGTTATTTGAAGAGACTAACATTTCATAGGATGATCATAGATAACTGATTTTAATCCTGAGTGAGTTATGGACTCTTATCTATGAGTGCAATCATTTTATTTGTTTGTGTGAGAGTGACTTGAGTCGTCAACTCAATAAGTCTACTATTTTAGGAATTTGTCCAAGTAGGGAGTTGGGAACATAGTTTCACAAGATGGAATTCACTCCTTCCTGCATTCAAGGAAAGTAAATGGATTGCTCCTTTAAGTGGTGACTCTGGGTCTTGAACAAGAAGCCCTTCCCTCTTATTGGCTCGAGAGGAATTTTTTTATGGTAGGACCACAAGCATGTTGTCATTAGAGGATTAGTGAAATTTAAGGAGAAATAAGTAACTATAGGGGTAAAACGGTAATTTTGATCCCCTTGTAATTACAGGCAATTTGTGAAGGATCAAATTATTGATGACTGATTATATCCATGGATACAAAAGTATATCTACAATGCGAAGAGTGCATCTGTGGTCTTTAGTGGAGTGATCGACAGTTAATGAATGTTAATTGTATTAATTAAAGAGTTTGATTAATTTAATCTCGAATCATTGGAGTTTCTAATTTGTAAGTCTATTAGGTCTTCTTGCTAGCTCACTAAGAGTAAAATAAGGATCAATTAATTTTTGGAATAATTGAATTATTCAAATTATTTATGGAAATTTTATATTGATAAAGATTAATATAAAGTATAATGTATTATGATACATTATAGTATGTTGTTAATTATAAATATGATTTGTAATTAATAATATATAATATGAGAATATATGTGAATAAGATTCGAATATTAATTAATATGAATTTGATTCGTATTAAAACTATAGTTTAAGAGAGAGATATACATTTTTATATGATTTAAATGTAGAATGAATAAATATGTGATCTTTATATTTTAATTAATTAATTATGAATTAATTATTATTCATTATTTAATGATTTATTATATATTACATTTGATTTAATACACACACGTATATATATATATTTAAATAAATAATAAAATGTGAAATAACTCTTCTACAGTTTGAAGGGGAGTGGATATGTGAGTGAGGGGATAACTCCCCTCACGTAATGTTGGTTTTATTTCGTATATTGATACATAACAAAACACTGCATAGAGCTCTGTTTTGGGGATACGGATGTTCAGATTTTCCCTTTCTCTCATTACTCGCTCAATCTCTTAAAGAAAATTCTTCTTTCACAAATTCTTTGGTTCTCTACCAATTTGGATCCCACAATCCAATTGATCTTCTTTGGGAATAGCTGGGTAATCTACTGGTAGTGTTCATCTATTCATGATTAAATGCCTTCCTAGAGAATTGTTCTTCCATGGAAATAACCGGGTAATTTGCACAAAGAAGAAGGCTTGGGAATTTCCTGGAGAATTCTTCTTCGGAAAGCTATTTTCTCTCCGTTTCCATAAATTCTTTCTAAAGCATGCTTAATCTTAATTTTCTGTAAAATCAGTTAAGTTTTTCCCTTTCCAATTCAAAGACAGATATGATTAAACGCTTTCGCTTAAGGATTCAATCCCTTTAATTGGTATCAGAGTCATTGAGATTGTCTTTGATTTTCGTTTACAGAAATCAAAATTTATTTTGGTGGGTGAAATTATGTACAATGTCATGTGATGAATGCTTTGGTTTTTTTTTTTTTTTTTTTTTTTTTTTTTTTTTTTTTTTTTAATTTTGCATAATAGATAATTTCAGTATTTGGCACTTGAATTCAAACTACTATTTCATTTGATCAAATTGTAAGGGCCTGATTATTTGGGCATTTAATTTTTCTATCGAGTCTGTAATTTGTTGTTCGAGTCGTTTAGAGAAAAAAAGGCAAAAATCGAAGCTTTTTTGGGTATTTCTGGAAAAAGCACCATGGCACTAGACCCTAGTACCGTGATGCTCCGACACGAGGTGGGACATAAGATTTTTCCATAGCACCACAAGCGCTAGGTACAGTGTTGCTACGCTCCAAACTTTAGATGCGCACGTGTGAGGTGCCTTTCGTGGGTTTGAGCCTTGTAACTTTTTTTTTTCTTCAGTTTTTCTATTATTTTAATTATTTGTTAGGGTGCTAAATATCAGTTTATTAATGCTTATAATATAGTTTAATTTGCATGTAATGTACGTTTAAATTATATTATTTATATGTTTCATATTGTATGTGATAGCACAAAAAATGTACTATTTTGCTCTGCTTAATTCGGGGTTGTTCTAGGGTTTTATGTGTTTATTATGTTATTTTGTAGGTATCAAGTGCTTAAGAGGTAGAATCAAGCATTTAGAGTAATTCAGAGTTAATTTGAGCATCCAAGCTCCAAATGAGGAAAATTACCAAAAATGCCCCTGAGCCAGCTTAACTACCCTCTAAACAGCATAGCGTTACCTATAATGCAGTGAGTAGCTAATCCACACAACTTAACTACCCTTGCTTTATGCTTTAATGTTACGTTTGAAGGCAGAATGTAAAGAAACAGGGAAACATAATTACGCTACCTATAGCATAGTTACCCTACAAAGTTTGACAAAAAATTCAAGAAACGAACGTGCACCTGCCCAAATTTATCAGAGTCGTTATGCCAACCGTATGCTTGAGACTTATGCTCCGAAAGAGCATAATTATGCTACTATCAGTGTTGTAACGCTGCTACAACTATAAAATGCAATGTCTACTGCTAGGTCAAGGGTGGGGAATGATTTGCCAATTCCAGCCTATTTCCACTCAAAATTTTCTTCTCTTTTCTTCTATTTTAGTTTGAGAATGTATCAAGACAATACCTTGGTGCTTTTCATGTCGATTATGGGCTAAGGGACTTAGTCTAGCTTGGATTTATAAGATTTTCCACCTATTTGATGTATTTATGAGATTTCAAACTAGCATATTGTGAAATTTTATGATTACCACTTATTGATTGGCATTGTATGAAATTTGATCTTTTGTTAATCAATTAGAGGCAATAGATTAGGGTAGCTTGCAAATTACCTAGATGAGTATTGTTCTAACCAACCTAAGATCGAATCAACTGAATATTTAGTTAAGACTATTCCTTGTTAGATGTTCAACCTAATTTTTCCCTAGTTCTTAATGTAATGAGGTCAATTTAAATTTGCATGTTGTTCATTGATTTATATCGGGCTAATTAGTTGATTAGGTCGATAGTTAATTGCATGATTCTAGTAATGAGAATTCTATGATTGAATGCATTGAATAGGTGAATTCCATCACAACCCAAGCTAGGTCTTTTCAAATTGAATTTTAACATTTTTTCAAAAAATTTTATGCATTTAAATTTATTCTCAATAAAACAATTTTCAAAACCCCTCTTGGTTACCCTTGAGCTGAAAGCACTTTATTAAAAAAATTCTAGAGCTCCTTGTGTTTGATCTGATCCTGTCACTAAGACTAGCACTTTTTTGTGATGGATATGATAAAATTATTTGGTCCGGATTTGGGTGACAAATTTGCTCCGACCAAATTGGTGTCATTGCCAGGGAGCCAAGTATTTTCTTTTTTTGAAGGGTTTTTGGTTCTTTGTTTGTTCTTGAATTTTTCTTTCTTTGTATGAACCAATCCTCCGAATTTCAAAATTATTTGTTGTATTTTTCAGAGCTTGGTAAGGTGTCACACCTTCTCCCAAATTACCCTTTTAACTTGAAAGATGTGACGGTAGCAGTTACTAGCCCTATTGCCAGAACTTACTACTTTTACTTACTTAACTCCTGAAGTGTCAACCTGATAAACATTATTAACTTATACAATTAGCCCACATCAGGAAGGCTCAACATTAACTTCCATATAATCACATGCTTAACAAACCATAACACAATATCCACATATAAAATATTTATAGCTAGGCCTAAACTTTACTAATAAAACCCAAACTCCCCTCACAACATGTGTACATTATTATAGACCATTAACCTAAATTCTTTTAATTAGTCAGGTCTTTCAATGATCAGCAGCAGCAGGATCAACCTTGAGAAATTTGGCCACTACTTGGGAAAAGAAAACCATAGGAAAACTGTGAGCTAGTTGCCCGGTGAGTGACTATAGAAATCATATTATGCCATGCTTCATATTATTATAAACATGTAAACATACTGGAAAACATTTCAAGCAACTTCTGATAAAACATAAACATAATCATAATCTCATGCTTGTTTTGAAGGAAAACTCATCAATCATCAATAAATCTTGTTAAACCTTCGTTGAGAACGAGCATACATCACTCTAGCTCCCAACGTCTGTATCCGGCCATGAGACCCACACTTCAGCCTCAGATTAATAGTATATGGCCTTGGAGACCCATACTTTGGCCTCTCATTCAGAACTATCTACGTGTACGTGGAGTTTCTAAGTACCATCAACACCTTAGGTACTTTTTGGATACCTTCTATACCTTCAGTATCTGGCTTACTAAACATATCATGCTTAAAAAAAACATGTACATTAAGAATCATTCTTGGGCAAGACATTGTGACTTCACTGTGCTAATTCTAGCATTTTTCATAGGTTTTTGTTGACTCTCTCCAGCTAAGAGCTGCAAGCAGCAACTAGAGCATCCCGTCTGAAGGTCGTTCAGTTTACTGTCTTGAATCTTCTTTTCCGTCTCGCTTTCCCAACCAGTGATTATCATGTCCTTCGTGCCAAGGAAAGACTTGCGCGGATAGATAGGGCGGGCAAAGCACGAAGAGGAGAACGAAGCCACGATGAAAGCCTTAAGCGAGACACTCTACATTCACTGGATGACCAATATTGGTCTTTATGAATACGACAAATATACACCAACCCTTTGCATAGCCTTTAGCATAGCATTTTTAGAAACATAGCTTTTATCTTAAAAATGCATGCTTCATCATAGGTACTTAGCTTTTGTAATGAATTAACATATAACCTTGGCATGCGATAAAACATATACATGCTAGAGAAGAAATGCTATGCAATTCATAAAACTTTGTTGCTTGAAAACGTATAAACTTATCGTCAAACATCATTAAAATCACATGGCCTTCTATGCACAAAACATTGAGAACAGTAAGTTTATTTTAGTCACTCACTACTCGTCCCAGCTCTTAATGGTTTGTAGGCTTCTCCCAGCTCCTCTTGGCCTAAAACAACATAATTTCCTTTGTTAGTTTCCTTAGGATTCCCATCATGTTGTTTCAAATAGTTTGCTTACTTCGAGACCTTCTTTAGTGAGATCATCACTAACGAGATTGCTACTCGTGAGATCATTAACACTAGTGAGACTACCATCCATCCTTATGGGCAAGACTATCATCATTTAGCGAGACCATCCTCATGAACAAGACCATCTTATGAGTGAGACCATCTTATGAGCGAGACTTAGCATGAAAATCAGCGAGACTAGGCACAAAACTAGCGAGATTTTTCATCATCAGCGACACTTAGCATGAAATGTAGCATGACTAGGCAGCAAATCAGAGAGACTTAAGTGACCAGCGAGACCTACATGATCCTTGTCTCGCTCTTGCTCCCTTAGGTGAGTTGCTTGCTTGATCTTTCCAAACAGCTGCCTGTTTACGCAACAAATTCCTATTTCAATTTCAAAAATTTATAACTTGAAATCGAGAATTCATTTCAAAAAACTTCCTTCTATAAACTTGTTTAGAATTGAGTTAACTATCTTACATTAAATTTTAGCCCTAAATTCTTCGCGGTTCGGCCTGGAGCTTCCAATCTTTCCACTGGCCCGATTTAATCCAAGAACTTGGCCCTTCTACAATTTCTTCACTTTTCAACCTTCTTCCTATGTGATCTTTCTCCGAAATTCCTATCATGAAACTAGACTCTTCCAGTTTTCAAATGGTACTAATTTCACTTAAATCGCACGAGTCAATTGCCTAAACCAAGCCTTCGAACTTCATCTTTCTTTTTATTCAACTGGCTGCCTTCTCATGCATGAAATTATCGACTGCCACCTTGCCCACTAATGGGTTTAGTGCATTTCGGCCGGGAAGACTTAATTTAATTTTAATTAATTAATCGTTTTTTTTCCTTTTCTTAACCTATCTTCTTCGTTCTTGCTTTCTTTTTTTCTTCCTTCTTCTTCTCTTCTTCTCTTCTTATTTCCCTATATTAAACCATAAATTTCACTTATTACTTATTTAACGTAATATCCTCATGGCTAAACATACTTATGTAGAGAATGTAGGATTTGGAGTTTACATAGGGAGGAAAGGAGACGAAGAAGAGAAGTTTGAGAACGAAGAGCTTTAGAAGAGCATATCCATGTTGAAGGCACATTTGAAGAAGTGCATTTTGAAAAGGAGTTTGAACAAGAAACGATTGTGTAGCCTAAAGAGCTCACCCTGAAGGAGTTTTTAGCTCCTGACCTTACTCAGCAACCTCTCTGCATCGCTTATCCTGAGACCATAGGGAATTTCAAGTTAAAAGCTGGTCCCATTCACTTACTACCTTCTTTTTCTCGACATGTAGGCGAGGATCTGCACAATCATCTAAAGAACTTGTATATCGTGTGTAGTGGAATGCGCTTTCATGGTGTAACTGAGGAGCAGCTCAATCTTCGAGCCTTCCTGTTCTTTCTAAAGGATGATGCGAAAGACTGGTTGTACTATCTGTCATTAGGGCAAGAAGCCCTGGGTTGAGATTCCCAAGGAAAATAAGATGGAAGTTCCTGAGAAGAAGGAAAAGAAATGAGAGGAAGAGGTCAAATAAGAGGTAAAACTATCTGGTAATCTTCCTGATGACTCTAGTAATGAGAATTCTATGATAGAATGCATTGAAAATGTGAATTTCATCATAAACTAAGCTAGGTCTTCTCAAATTGAATTTTAACAGTTTTTTATTTTATGCATTTAAATTTATCCATTCGGTTACACTCAGGCTGGAAACATTTTAACTAAGAAATTTTAAAAATCCCTATGTTCAACCCGGTCTTTCCATTAAGACTAGCAATTTGATGTGGTAGATACAGTTAAATTATTTAGTCTAGATTTGGGCGAAAAAATCCGCTCCGACCAGTATGCCATATTGATTTAAAATCCCACCATAGATTAAGCATAATCATGCATCATATTTAAATATATATGTTATATCTAAAGTTTAGGTTATTCCTAAGTTATGCACATGTGTGTTGTATGTTATATAGTTTGCATGATCATAATATATAAGTTATATTATTTTTAATGTATGAATAAAAGCATGTTTAATATACAGTTCATTAATTGCTTAATATAAATGTTATATTATGTACGTCAATGAAAATCAATGATGCATTGAGCATGACATTAATTAGATAAATATAATAGTTGTATTTATTATGTTACTCAAATGCATTTTATAGGTTTTAAATCATTAATATATAAAAGTTATATGTTTAATGAAATAGACATTAAAATTTATATACAAAGTTGCATGCAAACATAATGTTCTAATTAATTTTAAATTGTTAAAAATTGGATACTAGTATGTTGAAATATTTCTAATATGATTAGAAATAGGTTAATCTTTTATTTTCTTTTAACAGGATTAAAATGAACAAAATAAGATATTAATCTATAAAATGTTTGACTATAAGGGATCTTTGTCTAAGGAAGGTTCTGTCTAGGATTTGGGCACTTAAGTTGACCGAAAGAGAATAACCCTACCTGGGAAACGACCTTGGAAGTGAATTAGTCAAACATTTTATATACATGCAATACATGATTTTAATTTATTAAAGTGTTTAATAAATAGTAATCATATATTGTTAATTATCCAATATAAATGTTATATGCGGCCAACTTAATAATAACTTAGATAATTATTAGTTGGGTTTACTTAAGTAAAATTAACCCTAGTTTTTAAAACATTTAGTGGGAGGAAAAAGACGTATATGATATGTCATTTTTACACCCAAATTCTCCCTAAAAATTCACACCGTGAGATCCATGTTTGGCCTCGTAATGCCCTAGGCGCATCCTCCCTTAGCAAGGTATTTGCATGGGTCAATATCAACGTGAATGGATGTTTGGTCTCTGAACTAGCATGTCGTAATCGCTTCCAGCCCGAGCAAAGATAATTTACTTTCACCGGTCCAAGACTTATACTACAAATGTAGCAAAGTGGTAAGATCGGGGTCGAATCTATAGGGAGACTGTTGAATTAACTTAGTCCAATCTATGAATTCCAAATAAATGGGGTTTCAATGATTCTTGATTTTTGTCTATTAAAATAATTCAAAAACCAAACAGGGAAAAATAAATAAGAGCTAGCACAAAAAAGGAAATTGAATCAAATTGATGGAAAATCATGGAATTAGTTTGTATGCTTTTTATTTTCTATCATTAGATACTAGTTAATTTCTTCAATTATATGAACCCTTCAACCTATTAGAAATTTTAATAGCCCAATTAGACAATTTTTGATAAAAATCTAAATCAGCTCTATTTCAGTTTAAAACTTTTCCTTCTCAATGATATACAAGATAAAAATGAAAAGCATTAAGTAAGGGTTCAATTGTCAAGACACACTACAAGCTGGACAACTATATATAACATAATTTATTTGAGAAGGATTATACTAGGGCATACATGAATTTGGCCAGAAAAAGTCTGACCCTAAACATGCGATCCTATTACGTGCAAATTAATCAATCAATTATGCATAGGCTATAATGATTTTGCATACAAGAAATTCAATAAATTAGTTTGTCAAAAAAATTTACAAAAATTCTTTTATTAATAAATCAAATCCACCCAAAAGGTTCACAACAATTGAATAAATTAAATAGTAAACTTCAAGAATTCAGAGATACAAATTATCCCAAGAAAATTACCTAGCCTTTAAAAGACATATTAGAATTACAATGATCAAAGGAGAGAGTCAAGGCTGACTATGAGGATGATCGGTCGGCAGCTTGGCTTCAATGGCTCCCAAAATTGAACTAGACTCTTAGAATTAACTCTATTCAAGTATTTAGCAACAAGAATGCGTTAGAAGGCTACTTGAACTCTTTTTTCTGAATGCTGAACACCAACGCAGTATTTATAAGTTGTGCGTAGCATCGTAACACTAGGAAATAGCGTTCCAATGTTGTGGCGTGCATTCAAGAGCGTTGAGCAAGCATTGCAACGATGAATCGAATGCTTTCTTGCACCGCAAGTTTAACAATTTTTCATCAATCGTCTCGCAGCGTTGCAACGCCCCTTCCAAGCGGCGTTGCAACACTGAGTGTTCTACCTTATAGCGTTGAGACTTGAGCATTGAGATGCGTTGCAACGCTGGCGATGATTCAATTCTAGAGCATCACGACGCTTGGGGCAGTAATGCAACGCTGCCCTGCACTTGATACTACTGCCTTCCAGCATCGATTGAGCGTTGGACTAAGGCCTATGAATAGCGTTACGACGCTGAGTGTTCTGCCAAAAATACGTTACTCACTGCTTACTTACTCGATAGTCGTTGATTTTTTTCTTGGTAGAATTTGACTTGATGGTGCTCGATAGCTAACCATGCTCGATGGAAATTCGGTAATCTCAACTCCCTTGAAGCCCGGATGCTTAAATTAACTCCTAATTGTTTCAAATTAACCTCTTTTGTCCCCAAATCACGAATTTCACCTCATGATTACTCAGTACCTATAAAATAGGAAAATAAACATAAAATTTGATAACGAGCTAGAATTAAGCAAGGAATAATAGCTCTTTTTTAGAGCTAACAATGGAGAAAGTGTTTATTTATAGTAAGTGGGAGAAGGACATGTGTCAACACATTCTATGGTCTCCTTCATTAGTTCATAATGTTTTTCCATGCTCAACCTTGTGGCGCCTTTGGAGTCCTCGTTAGGAAGGTGCTTGCGTGGAAAGGGACAAAACAAACTCTAAAAAATGGATAAGATCGTTATAGCCAATTGCACCAATTTTGTCTTTCCTTGAAGCAGGCTTATTGGGTGGGACTATAGGATTCAAAAAAGATTACACTTATAGGAAAACATTAAGGGAGTTAATGATTTCTTGACCAAATCAATGGTAACTAAGTATTATAGGAGTAAAAATTATTTCGGTGTGATTTTTGGTTGAGAGTATCTCAATTCAGTGAAGAAATAATTGCGAGGTGACATTTATTCTAAATCACTAGAGTATCATTGCAAAACTAAATGATATTAGGGTTAATAAAATTTTTGCTAAATTTGATTGGATTAAATGAGTTTTGCAAAAGTATCTAATATATATAACTTGGTTTGTTTCAGAACATATATAATTATGACTAGCATTGTTATTTCATTGCTTGGTGTAGACAAACTGATCGGCAAAAACTATACTAGTTGAAAAAAATACAATAAACACTGGATTGGTCATCGATAACCTAAAATTTGTTCTAATAGAGGATTTTCCTCCAATATCTGGACCTGCTGCATCTGATGGACCGACCTTACAATGTCGCTCCCGAAAGACGGCAGTGTAAATGAATTTATATGCACCGAACTAACCCTATATACTAACTAGTCGTACAAGTAGCAGGTCTAGGATCGAACCACACAGAGCCAAATATGGATTCCTCAAAAGTTAGAACTTGTAGGAAGTAACCAGAGGTGGAGATTTGTGAAAATTGTCAAAATAAATTGTGAAAGCGAAAATTGGGCAATGTAAACAATTGAGAAAATTTATTATCAAACAAATACTTAGATTGGGTAATTATAATTTAATTCATTCCTCATTAATTCTATCATAGACTACTCAGAAGATACATGAGATTATTTGAATTAAAAACTTAGTTTACTCGATAGAATCCTAAATGGTAGTCCATAAAATCAAGTTGATTAAGAGAAAAGCAAGAATCCTTACCAATAAATTAATCAATAGACATTAAGATTCAAGGCAAAACTAAGCCAATTAATCAATTTCCATCGATAACTAATTAATTGATCGAAATTTATCTAAGTTAGAAAGTAAATGCTTGCTAATTGGAATCCCAAATTAACACAACAAACTTACTTAACTCATGCTTTTATGCAACGACTACCTAACGATTACAAATTAGGGTCAATCAAAGCAATCAATTAAACATGCATAGCTAATTTGTCAGATAATCCCATACACAAAAATTGAAGAATATGCTCAAGATAAATTTCATAAAATTCATAATAAAACTCATAGAATTACAAAACCAGTCTCAAGAATTAAATTGGAATGAAATTAAACTAACAAACCCAAGCTAAATTCTTAATCTTTAGCCACTAAACATACTCGAACTCAATACAATTGGCAAGGGGAAGAATTCTTTTAAGAGTTTTGGTATAAAAGTGGGCTAAAACTAGGTGGAGACAAAGTGACGACGCTCACAATTGGGTGTACTAGATCCCATCCTATCGGCTGGACCCAAATTCTCCTTTTATAAATTTCCGCAACATCGCAATGCTTGGAAGGGTGTTGCAACGATGTGGCGCATAATGGTTGAGCGTCAGGTAGGGATTGTAGCGTTGACCTAACGCTGCATTGTGCACGTGGGTTGGGTTGGGTTGAAATAGGGGTGTTCATGGGTTGGGTTAGGTTGGGTTGAAAGACTTTTTAGACCCAACCCAATTGTTTGGGTTGTAAATTTTTTCAACCCAAATAACCCTTATTAAAAAATGAACCCAACCTAACCCAACCATGAAATATTTGGGTTGGGTTGATTCAGGTTAATTGGGTCATTTATTTAAAATTTTGTTTTAAAAAGAAGCAAAACGTAAACATGTAAAAATCTAATTTAATTATTTTCATATATTGAATTAAGATACAACTCAATTTCAATTTATATAGTGAAAATTTTCTTTCTAAAGTGCAAGAAAACTACTTTTAAGAGTTGTTGAAGAATAAATTATTCAAAAAATATTAGAATTAAATAAAGTTAAAATCAATATATGTATAACTAATTGTGTTATAAGTAATAACAAAAATATATTTTAAAGTTAATAATAAACTCGGGTTGGTTTAGGTTGGTTTGGATTATATTAAGTGAACCCATGAACCAAACCAACCCATAAAATTTTCATTTATTTGAACCCAACCCAATCCATAACCTAACCTAAATCATATGGGTTGGGTTGGGTTTATCAGTTATTCTGGGTCATCGAGTTTTTTGAAAACCCCTACGTCGCAACGCTCTAGAAGAGCGTTGCAATGTTGATGCTTCTATCTTTCAGCGTCAAGGTTCAAGTGTCAGGGTGCATTGTGACGGTGGCATCATGAAATCTTTGGAGTGTTGTAATACATGAGGCAGTGTCCTGTGTCCAAGCATTCTGTCCAATAACGTCAAGCTAGCATTGGACTCAAGCTTAATCAGAACATTGCGACACTTGGTAGTGCAGCAGTCTTCTTACTTCGTCATTTGATTGATTTAGCTCCCAACTTCATTGTTTTAGCACAGTTCCGAATTCTTAATCTGACTGTTGTACATTCGAGTCCTACAAAATAATCAATTAAACCAAATTAAGTAGCTAAACAACCCTGAGTTAAGCGGAAGAAGATAGCACATTTCAAGTGCTATCAAACACCCCCAACTTAATTCTTGATCGTCCTCGAGCAAGTTAAAACAAGCAATGATGCAAAGATAATCAGTTTGTTAAACTAAAATGTTCCTTACTCAAGCCTCAATAATCAACTAGAATCAGATTCACAATCAAATGGGTGATAAAAAAGCATTCCATCATTTCATCAACAGTTTGAAAATTCATTTAAAAATATTTTTAATGCATGTTCAAGCTCAAAGCTATTTATTTTGAACAAAAGCGAGCTTGGAATGGCCTAATGAATCTTCCCTTTATTTTCCCCCTACACTGACTCGAAGGACCCTAAATTAGCTTTCCTAAATTCAAAACGACAATGACATATCATTGGATTGGTCAAAATCTATTCACCATCGCCCTTTTTACATGCTTTTACCCCCTTTTTTTCAGTATTTTATTTTATGGAAATAAAAAGGGGAAACTTAATTCAGGAAATTGACTTTCTTTTTGGCTTGTCCACACGGGTGTCATGCGAATCATCCAACTACGGGCCCATTTCCCTTCAAAAGCGCCTAGGCTTACTTATTCCTCTGGGATACTTTAGCTAAGAGGGAAACCATGAGTGTCATGGTAGCCTCAGTTTAATCATACCTTTGAAAAAGAGAAGTAGACCCCTAAACATGCGAAAATAATTTTTTTTTAATTAGGCGACAGTGATATCAATTGACATCATCTCAAGCACGTATTTCTAAATTGAACCGTAAAAGGACTAATATCTATCACCAAGGCCTATCGGAGTGACAACAAACTTATAGTCACATAATTCAATTCTAAGCAAGCGTACATGGTCAAGATAGATATGAAAAAGGCTTGGAGATGTAATAAAAATAATTAAGTAGAATTTAAAAAAATATCATGTAAATTGTGAACTTTTTCATCTGATCTATTCTCAAGCAAAAACAATTCCTATGAGCACGTCATAGACTAATCATCATAAAGAACATAACAACAAGACAAACTTAAATAGGCAAGCATTGTCCGAGCACAACGCTCAAGGACCTCAAATAATATCATCATTAAAATTTGAAAAAAATTGGGCCAAAAATCCAAACACCCCACCCCTAACTTTTAAAACACACATTGTCCCCAATGTGATCAAAAGTAAAGCACAAGGGATCAGAATACATCCTTGAACAATGGAATGAAGGAATGATGCATGACACTCTACTCAGCTCATTTTTCTTCTCAAAAGTCCTACAAACAAGAACAATAGAAAGAATTAGGCTCAAATAAATGAAAAATAAAAAGAGAAATATTGAATTGAAATCAAATCCTAAAATCATGGCTGCCTCTAGGTATTGCAAATGTTTATGGTTGGTTGCTCGACCGTGATGGCTCGTTTCAGATGTAGACCCGCGAGTCTGACCGGTAGGCGATGTTGAAGCAATCTAAAGACTCACCGTAATGGAAGACTTTTAACCTGTACCCATTAACTTTGATGACATTTCTTGTCTCAAGATTAACAATGTCTAATGCACCATAAGGATAAACGTGAGAAACACCAAAGGGCCCAATCCACATGGATTGAAGTTTACTAGGCATAAATTTCAATCTAGAGTTATAAAGAAGTACCTTTTTCCTTACTTGAAATTTCTTGGGTGCGAGCATCTTGTCATGAAGGTCTTTCGCTCTTTGCTTATAAGTCAATGAATTATCAAAACATTCTAACCTCAGCTCTTCTAACTACTAAAGCTATAAAAGTATGGCCTCCCCAGCTGCCTCTAAGTCCCAATTGCACTTCTTGATAGCCCAATAAGCCCTATGTTGGATTTCAACTGGAAGGTCGATAAAGGGACATTCCAATAGGAGTTTTGAAAGCTGTCCTATAGACCCATAGAGCGTCATCAAGTTGGAGGCTCCAATCCTTTCTTCCTGGGCTAACCACTTTTCCCAAAATTGTCTTTACTTCCATGTTGGAAACCTCTGCCTGCCCATTAGTCTAAAGGTGGTATGGGGTGGCAATACGATGTTGGACACCATACTTTTTCAACAAGGATGCAATGACTCTATTGCAAAAGTGTGATTCCCGATCGCTGATGATTGCTTTAGGGAAGCCAAACCTACTAAGAATGTTAGTCTTAAAAAAACCTACAACCACTTTAGTATCATCAGTAACTGTGGCCTTTGCTTCCACCCATTTGGAAACATAGTCCACTTCCAAAAAAATATATTTGTACCCACAAGAAGAAGGAAAAGGTCCCATAAAGTCAATCCCATAAACATCAAATATCTCACAAAAAAGTATAAGAAATTGTGGCAGCTCATTACTACGTGACGACCCTACATATTTCTGATACCGCTCACAAGTTTTGCAAACAAAATATGCATCCCTAAATAATGTGTCCCAATATAAACCAGCATTTAAGACTTTCTTGGCGGTTCTCTTGGGACTGAAGTGCCCTCCACATGCTTATGACAAAATTCAAGAACATAAAAGAACTCATCATTAGGGACACACCTCCTAACTACCTGATCTGAACAAAACTTTCACAGAATAGAATCCTCCCAAACATTATATTTTGAGTCACTTTTAATTTTATCTTTCCTATACTTGTTCATCTCATGTGGGAACTTACCAGTGGTCAAGTAATTCACAATGTCAGCAAACCAGAGAGTCATAGAAATACCATATGCCTGCATCAAAGTGTGGTCAAGGAAGTTTCCAGCAGAACTGAGGCAACCTCCCTTTACTACAATCCTACTTAGATGATTGGCAACGGTTCTCGCATCCTTTTCTATCATGGAGTATCAAGTTGAACTTCTGAAGGAGAAGAAACCACCTCAACAATCTAGGCTTGGACTCCTTCTTTGACATAAGGTAGTGTAGAGCTACATGGTCAGAAAAAAATAGTAATTTCATATCCCAAAATATAAGAGCAAAATTTTTCTAAAACAAAAATAATAGCTAAAAACTCCTTTCCTTTCGTGGTGTAGCTGCACTGAGGCGAGTGGAGGGTCTTCGAAGCATAGTAGACGATGTGGTGTTTCCTATCGATCTTCTG
Organism: Benincasa hispida; assembly: GCF_009727055.1. Taxonomy (NCBI): domain Eukaryota; kingdom Viridiplantae; phylum Streptophyta; class Magnoliopsida; order Cucurbitales; family Cucurbitaceae; genus Benincasa; species Benincasa hispida. Next base: position 46,039,338 of record NC_052350.1, on the reverse strand, counting down.
CCCCAACACTGCTCCCACAACATGGTCACTCACATTGCACATGATCTCAAAGGGAAGGTCCCAACGAGGAGCCTGAATAACCGGAGTGCCCAACAAGGCTTTCTTTAGCACATCAAAACTTTTCCTATATTTGTCATAAAAATCAAAGACCATGTCCTTTTGGAGAAGAGAGGTTATCGGCTGAGCAATCTTACTAAACTCATTAATGAACCTACGATAGAAATCTGCATGACCAAGAAACAAACGAACTTCCCTCACATTTGTGGGGTAAGGGAGCTTAGCAATAACATCAATATTAGTAGGATCTACCTCTATGTCATGCTCAGATACTTTGCGTCCTAAAACTATGCCACGTGAGGCCATGAAATGACACTTTTCAAAATTCAGAACAAGGTTACACTCAATGCATCTTTCTAGCACCCTAGACAATTTAGACAAACAATCATCAAATGAGTCTCCATATAATGTAAAGTCATCGGTAAAAACATCCATGCATTTTTCAATATACTCATAAAATATGGACATCAAACAGCGCTGAAATGTGTCGGGAGCGTTACATAGTCCAAATGGCATTCTCCTGAAAGCGAAGGTGCCATAAGGACATGTAAATGTCGTCTTCTGTTGGTTCTCTTGATTTATCCGGATCTGATAGAAACCCAAAAAACCATCGAGAAAATAGAAGAAGGGCTTTCTACCAAGCCTTTCAAGCATCTGGTCAATAAAAGGAATGGGGAAGTGGTCTTTTCTAGTTACAGCATTTAATTTCATGAAATCTATGCACATCTCCTCCACCCATTCTGGACCCTAACAGGAATCAAACTACCCTCATAGTTTTTTACCACAATAATACTCGTTTTCTTAGGCACTACATGAATAGGACTGACCCACTCGCTATCAGGGATAGGATAGATAATACCTGTATCCCAAAGTTTGAAGACCTCTTTCATGACTACCTCATTCAAGACAGGATTCAGACGTCGTTTGGGCTATCGACAAGGCTTAGCTCCATCTTCCAAAGAGATTCGATGCATGCACACAGCAGAGCTAATACCTTTAATGTCAGCCAACGTCTATCTAATGGTCAGCTTATATTTCTGCAATACCTCAACCAGTTGCTTCTCTTATCCCTCAGTTAGGTTCTGGAAGATAATAATAGACAAGGTCTCAGCTTCCCCCAGATAGGCGTACTTTAGGCCATCTGGAAGCTCCTTTAGGCCTAATTTAGGTGCCTACAAAATAGAAGGGAGCACCTTGTCAGAAGATTCATCATCAAAACATAAGGGCATACTTATCAGCTCTGTCATGGACAAGGTGCCAATCTCTCCAAGGGGGATTAAATCTCCTGAGTCATCCTCATCGTCGTCATAAACATCCCTTATAACCTCATTCTCAAGAGAGTCAAACACATAAATCTAGCACAAAGAATGTACTTGCCCTATGGTGGAACTTTCCATAGAATCGAAAATATTAAACTTGACCATCTCACCATCGAACTCCATAGACAAAGTACACTCATTTACATCAATCTTAGTCTTAGCCTGTCACACCCCCTCCCAAGCCGCCTCTTGAGCCCGAGGGAAGATGCGACGGACTGCAAATACTACTCTCTTGTGATACCTACTGCCCATCTGAACCTCTTTACACTCATAACACTTAACGCCAAGGATATAAACAACAACTGTTTGGTTAAACTCATTTTATTACAAACAGTATAACCTTTATACAACTCCCATACTTAATTACAAAGTTTACATCAATAACTCTAAAACTAAAAGTGTGGTTGTGGCGTGGCTGACCTTGACCTTAGTAGCACCTTGGAACTTCTCAACCTCCTGCTACCTGGGGGGGAGGGGGAGAAAACATGGAAAAGGTGAGCTAAATAGCTTAGTGAGTGGCGGCTTTATACGAAAATAGGTTTGATTTCAGAAATTCACTTTTGGGAAGACAATTCCACAATCAAACAATAATCACATAACAGAATGTAACCTCTATAGCCTGTCAGCTAGATATCCCTGGAATGATCATGTACTTTCCCCGAGTACTCTCCACGAATAACCCATAATGACTCATGTGAAAACAATCCTATAACCCGCAAAATGTGCACATGTTGATAATTCCTGCTAGACATGCTTGGGTATGCTGACAATCCCAGTCAGATACCCTGAAAATCCCAATCAAGCATCCACAAAGCAAGCTAACAATATCCCGGGTACAAATCCCGTTTTCAAATGCAATTACACCCGCATTAGGACAATAACACAACAACAATCAAATCCAGACAAAACACATTTTTCGATCATGCCAATATTTCAAATATAGCCTATATATATATATATATATAATCATGCACATATATATAGAAACCAATCATACAGTTGGGTAGGAACCTTTCTCTTTAGAAGTTCCTTGGTTTCCTCGGGCTCCTTTTTGGAGCCTAAATTCCATATTCAAGTTCAAGCTTACTCATCATTCAAATTCTAATTTTGATACACTTCCTTCTACAAATATGTTCTAAATTGTCTCAGGAATCTTAACTTAAAATATTAGCTCAGAACATCTCGTGATTTGGCCGAAATTCTCAACTCAGCAAGATTGGCCGAAGCTTACCCGAGAACTCGACCCTTTTTTCATTTCCTCACTTGCCAGCCTGATTCGTTAGAGCTTCTTCTCCAGAAGCCCTGCCTTGAAAACTAGACTCTCTTAGCTTTCAAGTGGCGTTGAAATCACTCAAAACGCATGAGTAATCTGGGAGAACTTCTCATCTCAAGTTCATGCTACTTTATGACTTCACTGTCCAACAACATCTCTTACTCTTGGAACCACTTGACCAACTCATAGTCTAGCTACCAACGCATGCCCTCCTTGATCAATGCATAGCCTCCTCCCTATCAGCCCTTCTACACTTTTCCTAATGCCCTTTGAAAAGAATTCGAGTTATGAGCTGAAGATAAGTTATTAGCCTATTTATAGGTTTCCCAATTCACCTTGTGTTGACACCTCCAACTTAATGCATGCCCAGGCATCCACCACTTAGGTTACCAATGCCCTCCTTTGCCACCACCAGCTTGAAGTGTTAGCCTCTTCTTCATCCAGCTCCACCTAACCGGTTTGCATGCTCTTTGGTGCATCCACATCTTACTTTTGAGTTGTCTTCCTCATGCATACTTCCTTTGCATGAAATCCCATTTGTCCACCTATTATTAACTTAAACTTAACCTCTACTCGGTTAACCACTATCAGCCCATGGCTTTCTCATCAATGTATCACTTATGCCATACTAGCCTCAAGGCATCATGTCATTGCTTGGCCGCATACCCTTCTTCTCTTGCATGGCTCACCCTTGACACATGCGTTCAACTCAGACTATGACCATCATAATCCTCCAACACATGATACTTGCACTAGCCTTGTCTTATGCACCCACAAGACCTCAGATGTCCCTAACACATAACACATCACCAACGCATACCAACCCTTGGGTTAAGCTAGGTCTTAATCAAACACCTCATGGTTTTTCTTACCATCGCCAAGCCTCTTGCTAATGCATCCCTTATGGCTAACGCTAGCATGCCCTTGTTGCTTGCCAATGCCTTTAGTCTCTTGCACAAGACCAATGCAAACTAACCTCGCAAGCCTTATGTGCCATAAGTCCAATCAATGCATAGACACTTCATTATATGCCCACCATGGCATGGCCCATCGTCTAGCTCATCGTGTAGCTCTTGCATTCATAGCATAGCTCATCATCTAGTAATCTCTCACTATCGCTCTATTGGGATTGGTGTCCTAATTCTCCTAGAGTCTCGTTGTTTTGTCAAGATACACATTGTTCAATGAATAAAATAAGTGTTAATTCTGGCATTTACTCATATCCACAATATGGAATTCACTCCTTTCCCGAAGCAGGGATAAGTAGAGAAATTGCTCCCTTAAGGGCTGATTCCAAGGTTGAACATATGGGCCACAGCTTCTCTTTGGAAGAGAAGACTCAGTCATAGTAGGACTATGATTTATGTTCATTAGAGGGACCAATGGTACTTAAGAAGACAAATGTAACTACAGGGGCATAACGGTTATTGGCCCAGTTGTACTTACGAGTGATCTGTGAAGGGTGTCGCACTGCTGATTGGTTAAGATAGACACATAATATATCTGTATGAGGAGAGTTCAGCTGTCAGTCTTTAGTGAAGTTCCTGCAGTTAATGAATGGTGGATCCTGTGACTAAAGAGTTTAGTCAGTTATTCACGTATTGTTGGAGCTTCGGATCTATAGGTCCATGAGGTCCCCTTGGTAGCTTGGATTCATGTTGAAGGATCAATTCATGGCGTTGATTTGAAGTGTTCAAATTGACAAGAGGTATTTTGATTATATATGATATAATCGGTATGATGTATAAGATATAAGGCTATACCCATCTTCTTTTTCTGAGAATTAAATGTTTATTTTTCAAGAAATGGAATGAAGATTGGTTCTGGTTCAATGGAAAATAACTTATTTGTACTAAAGGCTGTTAGTCATAAAAGCCTTGTTTAACAACTGAAATATTCAGTACGACAACAACAGCTAAAAGATCAAAGGTTTTCTCCTCAAAGGAAAAATGCCCATCTTTTGGCATCTAAGATTAGGTCACATCAACCTCATAGGATTGAGAAGTTGGTGAAAAGTTGACTTCTAAAGAGTTTAGGAAGAAAACTCCTTGCCGGTATGTGAATCATGCCTCGAAGGTAAGATGACAAAATGACCTTTTACTGGAAAAGGTTATAGAAGCCAAGGAAAGCCTTGGAGCTTATACATTCAGATCTCTGTGGTCCAATGAATGTTAGAGTCCGAGGGGGTATGAATATTTCCATTTCTTTCATAGATGATTATTCAAGGTTTGGGTTATCTCTTACTAATGCAATGTAAGTCTGAAGCTTTAACAAGTTCAAGGTATATAAGGTTGAAGATGAAAACTTGTTAGGTAAGAAAATAAAAAACACTATGATCTTATCGTGGTTGGAAAGTATATAGACCTCTAATTTCATAACTATATGATAGAACATGGGATTGCATCCCAACTCTCGGCCCCAGGTACACCTCAACAGAATGGTGTATCAGAAAGGAGAAATAGGAGCTTGTTGGACATGGTTCGGTCTGACTGAATTAAAAGTTGGCCAGCTGCCCAGTTTCAAATGAAGATTTGGGTGAGGCACAATATATTCTAGGGATCTAGATCATTCGAAATCGCAAGAAAAAATGGTTAGCCCTGTCTCAGGCATCGTACATTGATCAAATGTTGATCAGGTACATGATGCTGGATTCCAATAGGGGTTTGTTACCTTTTAGCATGGACTCGTTCTGTCTAAGGATCAATGTCCTAAGACACCTCAAATAGGTTGAGGAGATGAGACAGATTTCCCTATGCTTCTGTTGTAGGAAGCTTGATGTATGCTCTGTTGTGTACCAACCCGACATTTGTTATGGCAGTAGGGATTGTCAGTCAGTATCAGTCCAATCCAGGATTTGATCACTGGACAATGGGTCAGAGAGATCCGGAAGTATCTTTTGAAGAATGAAGGACTACCTGCTTGTGTATGGAGATAAGGATCTGATCCTTACAGGATACACGGACTCTGACTTTCAGATCGATCGAGATTCTCGCAAATCAACATCGAGGTCAGTGGTTACTCTGAATGGAGAGGCTGTAGTTTGGCGAAGCATCGAGCAAGGATGCATCCACGGACTCCCTATGGAAGCCGAATATGTAGTGGCTTGTGAAGCAGCTAAAGAGGTTGTTTGGACGAGTAAATTCCTCACAGATTTGGAAGTTTGATCCAAATATGGATTTGCCTATAACTCTTTATTGTGATAATAGTGGGGCTGTGGCAAATTCGAAGGAGCCTCGGAGACATCATTCAAGGTAAGCACATAGAATTGGTGAAAGTGGCCAGATTTCCAACTCAACATGCCTACCTTTTTGGGGACTATCTTTATTTGGGTGTTGGGAGCTCAATCTACAACGTAGTGGGAGCATGCGATGCTCGTCATTTAGTAGAAGGCACGTACTAGATGATCATGTAGTTAGCAAGCTTCATCGCTTCATTACTACCTATGCGATACGGAGACGCTAGCTAAGTGATTGTGCTTCGCAGAATCGTAGTCGCTTAGACGATCGCAGAAGGTGGGTGTCGTGCGAAGCGCGCTAAGCGATCGTGTAATTTAGGCTTCATCACTTAGTAAAGGTACACGATCGTGTTGTAATGGCTAAACGATCATTTGGATTTTTCTATACGATCGTATAGTAATGCTAAACGATTGTTTAACTCTGGGAGCGTTGATAAGCTATAGAACGAAGGGTTTGTTTTATCGTGTAGACGATCGCGGGGAGCTTAGTACATGATGGATGGTTGGAGAAGCGATGCTTTGCCGAGCGGTTCAAGACCCGGTTCGCTTATTTGAACCGGAGACCCCTTGTCTTTGTAATAAATAGCTTCCCCTTTTGTGTTTTAAGGCAATTTAATCCGGTTCATCAACTTTTATTGCTTATACATGTGATGTATGGTTCTTATATGTCAAAGTGTTTGTCATATAGTTAAAACCCACCTTAGGTTGTGGAATCACTTATGCATCATGTATTATAATTGTTATAATATTGTATGAAGAACTTACTTGAAAGCATGCGCATTCATCAGGAAATATAATAGTTATATTTTGCATGCATTGAGCATTATCATGCCTCATCCATTTATTATAAATGTTATAGTCTAAGGGAATGGAAGCATGTTTTGCTTGTTTCATTGCGGATTTTGTATAAGTGTTATATAAAAGAAGTAGCAATGAATGGACCATGCATTGAGCATGACACTTAGGCCGTTTATAAGCGTTATGAATGGCTTGCATGTGTTAGCCTCGCATTGTGGTGATTTTTTTCCGTTTATAAGTGTTATAAAGGAAATTAGACATAAAATCAATAATTCAGAGTTGCATGCAGACTTAGGGTGAACTCAAGTTTTTTAAAAAGGGTTTTAAAATTGGATTGAGATAGACCTAAGTTCATTTGGTTCTTAAGAGTTTAGTAACCTAGCTTAATTTTTTAAAACCGGTTTAATAGGATTAAATTGGTTAGAATAAAAGATTAAATTTGTTGTAAACCTATCTATAAGGGACCTTTTGTCTAAGGTGGGTTTTGTCTAGGCTGGGGTTCTTAAGTTAACAGAAACGTAATACCCCTACCTGGGAACCTACTTGGAAAGGTGAATTAGATAGATTTTCAACAAGCATGCAACGTTTTGGTCAAAGACTCCGTTAAAGAGTTTAATGGATGATGATCAAAAGTTGTTCAACTATCCAAGGTAAATGTTACTCTTGGGAAAACCTAAAAGTCACTTAGTTAAAATCCTTAGCCATGTTTTTCCTAAGTAAACTAAACCCTAGGTTATAAAATACTCAGTGGGAGGAGAAGGCGTATCAGATATGTCTATGATTCCATTCACGTTTCTCCCTGTATGTTCACACTGTGAGATTCATGCTTGGCCTCGAGATGCCCTAGGATGCATCCCCCTTCGGATGGTGTTTGCATGAGTCAATATCAAGGTGGACAGAGAGAGTATTTATAGTGAGTGGGTGAAGGGTGTGTACCAACATGCCTATGGTCTCTGTCATTGGTTCATAACGTGAGATCATTCTATACGCCCTCGTGTCGCCTTTGATGCGGCCCTCTTCAGATGGGTTTTGTGTAGTTGGTCAATATCAAAGTGAACTCCAGAAATGGATAGGGTCGCTTTAGGTTTTGCCCCAATCGGATTTTTTCCCTTCGGATTGGCCTTTTGGGACAGACCTTTAGGGCTTAAAATGGTGGGTCACACTTACGGGAGATTCTTAAGTAAGTTAATAATCTCTTGGCCAAATCAATGATGGCTAGTCGTTATAGGAGCAAGAGTTGTTCTGGTATTAATGACTGCTTGAAATCTTCTCAATTCAGAGGAGGGATAACTGACCTCCCTTCGGCGGCTTTTATCCTAAACCTTTGAAGCATCATTGCGAAACTAGATGTCACACGGGGTTCATGTTAGTTTTGCTAAAACCTTATTGGATGTTGCTTTGTTTTACAACGGGTATTTGCTTAAAACCTAACATAGATCAATTTGTTTTTCCTTTCAGCAACTCGTTAGTATTTCCATTTAAAGCTTTTAAAAATGACCAATTTATTACAGTGGAAAGAAACGTGTGAAATGAATTTCATGGAAAACAACCTCCATCCCACTACTCTCCATGCCTGGATCCTTAATTCAGGTGCTACCAATCATGTCAGTTCCTCTTACCAAGGATTTAGTACCTGGAAAACGTTGCCACCGAGAGAGATGACTCTTTGAGTCAGTAATGGTGAGGTTGTTTCAGCTGTTGCTATAGGTGGGCTGAAGTTATTTGTTGACAAGCAACGTTATCTGTTACTGGATAATGTTTTTGTAGTTCCTCATATTAAGAGGAACTTAATCTAAGTTTCTTGTCTCATTGAACAAGGCTATACCATCTTCTTTTCTGAGAATAAAATGTTTATTTTCAAGAATGGAATGAAGATTGGTTCTGGTTCAATGGAAAATAACTTATTTGTACTAAGGCTGTTAGTCATAAAAGCCTTGTTTAACACTGAAATATTCAGTACGACAACAACAGCTAAAAGATCAAAGGTTTCTCCAAAGGAAAATGCCCATCTTTGGCATCTAAGATTAGGTCACATCAACCTCAATAGGATTGAGAAGTTGGTGAAAAGTTGACTTCTAAAGAGTTTAGAAGAAAACTCCTTGCCGGTATGTGAATCATGCCTCGAAGGTAAGATGACAAAATGACCTTTTACTGGAAAAGGTTATAGAGCCAAGGAAGCCTTGGAGCTTATACATTCAGATCTCTGTGGTCCAATGAATGTTAGAGCTCGAGGTGGGTATGAATATTTCATTTCTTTCATAGATGATTATTCAAGGTTTGGGTATCTCTTACTAATGCAATGTAAGTCTGAAGCTCTTAACAAGTTCAAGGAGTATAAGGTTGAAGATGAAAACTTGTTAGGTAAGAAGATAAAAACACTATGATCTTATCGTGGTGGAAAGTATATAGACCTCTAATTTCATAACTATATGATAGAACATGGGATTGCATCCCAACTCTCGGCCCCAGGTACACCTCAACAGAATGGTGTATCAGAAAGGAGAAATAGGAGCTTGTTGGACATGGTTCGGTCTGACTGACATTAAAAGTTGGCCAGCTGCCCAGTTTCAAATGAAAGATTTGGGTGAGGCACAATATATTCTAGGGATCTAGATCATTCGAAATCGCAAGAAAAAATGGTTAGCCCTGTCTCAGGCATCGTACATTGATCAAATGTTGATCAGGTACATGATGCTGGATTCCAATAGGGGTTTGTTACCTTTTAGGCATGGACTCGTTCTGTCTAAGGATCAATGTCCTAAGACACCTCAATAGGTTGAGGAGATGAGACAGATTCCCTATGCTTCTGTTGTAGGAAGCTTGATGTATGCTCTGTTGTGTACCAGACCCGACATTTGTTATGCAGTAGGGATTGTCAGTCAGTATCAGTCCAATCCAGGATTTGATCACTGGACAATGGTCAAGATGATCCGGAAGTATCTTTGAAGAATGAAGGACTACATGCTTGTGTATGGAGATAAGGATCTGATCCTTACAGGATACACGGACTCTGACTTTCAGATCGATCGAGATTCTCGCAAATCAACATCGAGGTCAGTGTTTACTCTGAATGGAGAGGCTGTAGTTTGGCGAAGCATCGAGCAAGGATGCATCACGGACTCCACTATGGAAGCCGAATATGTAGTGGCTTGTGAAGCAGCTAAAGAGGTTGTTTGGCTGAGTAAATTCCTCACAGATTTGGAAGTTGATCCAAATATGGATTTGCCTATAACTCTTTATTGTGATAATAGTGGGGCTGTGGCAAATTCGAAGGAGCCTCGGAGACATCATCAAGGTAAGCACATAGAATGGGTGAAAGTGGCCAGATTTCCAACTCAACATGCCTACCTTTTTGGGGACTATCTTAATTTGGGTGTTGGGAGCTCAATCTACAACATGGAATTCACTCCTTCCCCGAAGCAGGGATAAGTAGAGAGATTGCTCCCTTAAGAGCTGATTCCGGGGCTTGAACATAATGGCCACAACTTCTCTTTAGAAGAGAAGATTCAGTCATAGTAGGACTATGAATTTTGTTCATTAGAGGGATCAGTGGTACTTAAGGAGACAGATGTAACTACAGGGGCATAACAGTTATTGGCCCAGCTGTACTTCTGAGCGATCCGTGAAGGGTTGTCGCACTGCTGATTGGTTAAGATGGACACATAATATAACTGTAGTGAGGAGAGTTCAGCTGTTGGTCTTTAGTGAACTGCCTGGTAGTTAACGGATGGGGGATCCCGTGACTAAAGAGTTTAGTCAATTATTCACGTATCATTGAAGCTTCGGATCTATAGGTCTATGAGGTCCCCTTGGTAGCTTGGATTCATGTTGAAGGATCAGTTCTTGGTGTTGATTTGAAATGTTCAAATTGACAAGAGGTATTTTGATTATATATGATATAATCGATATGATGTATAAGATACATCTAGTGGAGGATTGATGTAAATGAGATTTACATTAAGTACCATGGAATAGGAAAAGAACTGATTTAGTTACTCATGCGTAAATAACAGAGAGTGAACAGATATAGAGAAGGAAATTCCATTTTTATAATTGAGTTTGAGTACAAAATAACAATGGAAATTAAAGGTAGAGAGCCTGGTAGCAATTCCTTGCTGACCGAGGCTTTTACACTACAATCTCTATTCGGTTTTAAAGATATTCTTGCTTCCGCAGGCATCGGCTCTCTCTCTGTCCTTGAAGCTTCCAGCGCTTTCCCAAGCTTACCGGAACGATCTGCCGACACAACCTTCTCCCTCGTGTCCGCCTTAAAATAACAGAAAACTATGAACAAAGACGTGCGAACGTATGAATTTCGAACTAAAGAATGGTGAACCCTTTTTATGAAGGCTGCCTCTGGTATTTATAGACATCCAAGGTGAATGATAACGAGTAGAAATGCGCGTTATCATAGTACTAAGTTCTTAAACAATGTTGGATTGCGTTGATAGAATATGTTAAATTGCGTCCATTAAGCATAAATTCTACAATATTGCGGTCGCATGCGTCTAACGCATTAGGGCAGTTGATTTCTATATTTTTGTGCAGAATAATACGTTAACGCAATGCAAAGAATGCGATCATAGGAATACAATTGGTCGAGCGAAACTTCATTGCAAGACTTTGCATTGATCGTGCTCGTAAACATCCACCCAAGAAGAATCACCGCAACATGGTAGGCGCATCCAGACGAAAGGACAATTAAGATCGAGGGGACAGAAAGCTGACAGTAGTCGGATCCAAATTAAGTTGACAGCCGATAACGGTCACAAAGTACATCCAACTTTATCGGTGACAACTATCCGGGGCATCAGTCAGGAATTAAAGTTGTCCCATCTGTACAACAAGGAGAGAGAAGCCACCTTTCACCTTTGATGCCCTATAAATACAGAGTGCATTTTTCAGAGAAGGGGTTAAGTAGTCGATTACTTCATCACTTTACAAGTTCACACCTCTGTTCATAGTTTTCTTTTCCATTTCATGGTGAAGCTAGAGAAGATTCGTGACGCCAAAGATCGTCCAAGGTGGCTCAAGAGAGAACCTTGGGGCGTAAGAGTAGAGAACGGGTTGATTCTCGCGAAAGCGAGAATATCTTTAGAGCATGAGTAGAACAATGTAACACCTGTTGCAAGAAATTGCTCCAGGCTCTTTACTATACTTGCATTGTTATTCTATACTTCATCTTTTATCTATTCAATGGAAGTTCTATTTCTACATCTGCTCACTCTCTTAATATGCATGAGTAGCTAAACTAGCTGAATGGGTTGAGAAGAACTAAGCTAACATGATCTAGGAAATTCATTGCTTGCGATTGTCTTGTTTTATGCTGTGCGAAACATCCTCTTAGAGTTGCTCGAGAGAGAATCTAAAGAAAGAACCTAATGTCTCGAGAGAGAATCTAAAGAAAGAACCTAATGTCTCGAGAGAGCTAGGTTAGAATCTGACTTGAAAGAGCAAGATTAGGCCTACATAAACAAGAAATAGGGACTTAGAGATAAGCTCTGTTTGTCAACTTGCATCACATGCATCCTAGGAATAGGAATGATATTATGTGATCGCATATTTGTGTGAATGTCATGTTTTCATTACATAAATAGAAATAGAGGTTTATGTTTAAACCCTGTAGACTTATCGCATATTTATCGCAAGCGTTCTAGCCTTAGAAGCCGTGGCATTCACGCCAAGAGGTGGTTTACTATTGTATGCATGTTGTATGATCGCAACGCATGAACGCAACCTAGGGAGTGTTAGCTGAAACCCTTCTCAACTCGTTCACCGCATATTCATCGTCGTTGCCAACTCTTTTCGAACTCTGTCGCATTTATCATTACTTTCATTAACGCAACAATAAACCAACCACTTTATTTATTTTACCGGTTACCGCAAAGTTTTCATAAGAAAATTATCAACACAAACTATTTTCACAAGTTCATGTGTTCGACCCTGGACTTACCAGGAAACTCAGAGGAATTTACACTTGAATTCCGCTGGGGAAACTTGAGTGCACAACTCAATCCATCAACGCATATCATCTATATTTTCATTCATGAAGATAATGCATCAAGTTTTTGGCGCCATTGTCGGGGACTTCGGCAAAATAGTTGTTAACGATAAATTTTGTGAATTCTTTGTAGAACTCTCAATCTCTGGTGAACTATGACATGGAGATTGAGAGAAAATTTTGAAGGAGACTAAGGAACCGCCATCAGCAACCACAATTCGATAAAGAAGAGATGGCAGAGTAGCCTAGGAATGAAGCACCAAACAAAAACAATGTCATGGCAAACCTCTATGATTTCTCTCCAGGAATCATGAGGCCTGCCTTACATGGAAGTAGATTTCAAATGAAACCGGTGATGCTATAGATGATCCAAGCTGCAGGTCAATTCGGAGGAAGGTGTGGCGAGGATCTGCACGGCCACCTCCGAAGTTTTATTGAAATCTACAATACTTTTGTGTTCCTGAACATCTCTACTGAGGAGGTTCGACTAACGTTGTTCCCATTTTCTCTTTGTGATCAGGCTAGGAAATGGGCTTATTTGCTCTAACCAGGAGAGATCACTTCTTGGGAGCAGGTGGTGGAGAAGTTTATAAAGAAGTATTTCTCACCTACAGAGAATGTGAGACAAAGAAAGCTTATTACTAATTTTGAACAAGAGATGGACGAATCGTTCAACGATGCCTGGGCGAGGTTTAAAAGGTTGATCCGAGATTGTCCGCATAAGGGGCTGCCAGTCTGCCTTCAAATGGAAATTTTCTACCACGGTTTGAATCCTGATTCGCAGACTACTGCCAATGCGGCAATAGCTGGTGGTCTGCTTGATAAGACTTATGCTGAGGCGAAGAATATCCTGGATCGCATCTAATAATCATGAAGACTAGAGAGAGAGCGACCAGAGATTAAGACTTAAATATTTTGATGCAAATAACGGTGCTATTGTTTCATTGCAAAATCAAATGACCGCAATGATGAATTTGATTCAAGGAATGACGATTAGCAGCCCAACATCGCAAGGTGGGCAAATCAACGCAATAAGTCAAAACACCGCAAGGTATGCGACTTACGGTGATGGGCATGCGATGGAAGATTGTCCACAAAACCCACAATCTGTATATTTTGTAAAGAACAACCCCTTTTCTAACACCTACAATCCCGGGTAGAAAAACCACCCAAACTTTGCTTGGAAGAATCCACAACAAAATTTTCAATCTATGGAACAAAAAGAAGGGCCACCAGGGTTCTTTCAACGCAGCAACGGTCAACAGAGCAACCAAGCGAGTAGCTCACAACAACCACCGCAATCTTCTTCCCTAGAAGTCCTATTGAAGCAATCTATAGAGAAAAATGAGACGGTGCTTCAAAGCCAGGCTACGTCCATCCGCAACTTTGAATTGAAAATGGGCCAGATTGCAAATGAACTCAAAAGTAGACCGTAAGGGGCACTATCAAGTTCAACCGAGCTTCCACGCAACTCAGGGGTTTCAGGTAAGAAGCAATGTCAGGTTGTGACATTGCGCAGTGGAAAGACTGTAGAGGGAGAAAAGAAGGAGTAGAATAAATCAACCTCCATCGCAGCTGAACCTACGATTGCGGCAATGCAAGAAGAAGAAAAAGTAAATGAAGCAGTAGAATCTTAGGTTGCGTCAACCTCAAAGTCAAATGAAATGAGAACCGTGAAAGTCCAGTTACCACCTTTCCCTCAGAGGCTAAAGAAGAAGAAAAATGAAGAGGTACAGTACCAATGCTTCCTATCGATGTTAAAGAAATTACATGTTAACATTCCTTTCAATGAAGCGATTGAGGAAATGCCTACCTATGCCAAGTTTCTGAAGGACATGTTAACCAAGGAAAGAAGCGCTGGAAAATTTGCCACGGTGGCATTAATGCAAGGTTCTAAATCTATTATCCGACCAAAGATGAGCGATCCTGGGAGCTTCACTATTCCTTACTCCATAGAAGGACTCTATATTGAGCAAGCCCTATGTGACTTGGGGGCCAGTATAAATTTGATGTCGCTATCAATCTTTCGACAACTAAATGTGGGGCAACTTGTGCCCACATCTGTGACTCTCCAACTGGCTGACAGGTCTCTGGTTCATCTAGAGGGTAAGGTGAAGAATGTGTTGATAACAATTGATAAATTTATTTTGCCAGCTGACTTCATCATCCTGGATTATGAGGCCGATAAAGATATGCCCATCATTTTGGGGTGACCTTTCTTATCAACAGGTCGGGCTTAAATTAATGTGCACAAGGGCAAGATCACTTTGAGCATAAACAGATAGAAGCTCAAATTTAATATAATTCGTGCCATGAAATTTCCTGATGAGAAAAACCTACAAGATTCGGAAGATGACTTGAATTTGATTGAAGAAGAAAAGTCTGTTGAAGAGTATGAAGAAGAGGATGCCGACACATCCGTAGCTGCCTGCAATGCAATTGTAGCAAAAACGAACAAAGAAGAAGGATCGATCACAATGCAAGAAGAAGAACTGAAGAAAGAAAGAAAAATAATGCAACCTTCTCTCGTGGAGCCACCAACCCTTGAACTAAAAACCCTACCAACACATCTGAAGTACGCATTTCTGGGGCAGAATGAGAAGCTGCCAGTGATAATTTCCTCCGCACTTAACGCAGATCAAGAGAATGCGTTGATGAACATTCTCAAAAAGCATGTGCAAGTAATCGGCTGAACGCTCGCTGATATCAGAGGAATTTACACTTGGATTCTGCTGGGGAAAATTGAGTGTAGAATGTAATTCCATCAATGCATATCATCCATTTTCCACACTTAATAAAATAACGCACCAGTGAAGGCGGCTTTTCTCTTATGATTTTACAGATGGGACAGCTTTAATTCCTGGCTAATGCGTCGAATATTTGTCACCGAAAAGCTGAATGTACTTGTGATCGTTATCGGCTGTCAACTTAATTCAGATTCGACTGTCATCAGCTTTCTGTCCCATCGTGATTAATTAGCCTTTCACCCAGATGTGCCCACCATGTTGTACTGACCAAGTTGCAGCAATCCTTCTTGGGTGAATATTTGCGAACACGATCATTGCAAAGCTTTGCGGTGGAGTTTCGTTCGTCCAAATTTTTCCTATGACCGCAATTCTTGCATTGCGTCAATGCATATTCTGCACAAAAATACAAAAATCAACTGTTCTAATGCGATGAACGTATGCAACCGCAATATTATGAAATTGATGCTTAATGGACAAATATTAACATATTTCATCAACGCAATCCAACATTGTTTAAGAACTTAGCACTATGAAAACGTGCATTTCAGCCCGTTATCACACCCCCAAATTTAAACAATGCTTGTCCTCAAGCATAAGCTAAAGATTCCTTTAGCAAGTCAACTACAATGTTCTTTTCCTAGATTTCTCAAGGATACTTCGTTCAAATCCTATATACCAAAGTGTCCTTAAGTCTTATTCAAGTCTCTTCTGAAGATATTTCTAAGACCTAGGGACTGTAAGCTTACCCTTCAAAAGAACTTTACTAAATTCCAGGACACTGCATGATTTATTTCATAAAGAAAATTTTTCCACCAGGGCGTCAAATGATTTTATCCTTGCATATTTCTTGCCATGATTATTTTTTTCTGACCTTGCGCTGATCCAAGTGCCTTGCCTTCATTTTGGCTTGCCCCCACAAGTGTCATACGGACATCCAACTACGAGCAATGGTTTCTTCTCAGTCTAAACTCATGCCTACTTGGCAGTGAAGTTGCGATCATTTATTTATGTGTTGATCCTAGTGACTTACTTTTGTTTTGGCTTGCCCCCATGTATGTCATGCGGACATCCAACTACGGGTAAGTGCCGTTCACAACTTAACTCTTATCAACATGAGTTTCCCATTGCGTTGACAGTGAAGTTGTTATTCTCATTTTTTTTTTCAAAATAGCAAGGTCGAAAATAAATACCTCACCCCTAAATTTAAAATGCAGCAATGTCCTCATTGCCAAAAGATTGAAATAAGTCATGCGATGTTCTTAGAAGGCTTCGTAAAGAGAGTTTGAAAGAAAGCTAGCAAACCCCTAACTTCTAGAAATATTTTATGAGGTGACTATCTTAAGATTAAGTTGACTCTAGTATATACGAGAGAAGTAGAAGCATATTTCTCATCATTGAAATCATACTTGGCAAAGAGACATCATGTGGCAATTTACTAAATTTATCTATGTTAGATGATTGCGGTAATCAAAGAGGATGCGGTGATACAACTTTTAAAACTAACATGCGATATAATTGCACAAAACTTGAAATAGAGATAAGGAATAATACACCCCCCAAATTTGCGTTGCCGCCCGCATTGTGAACTGACGCACCATCTTTGTGGCGATCTCTCTTCTTTGGATTGTGGTAATGGAGTGAGATAATTTATTGCTTCGTGTAACATCTCCGCAATCCTGTGCCTTAATCATTGTAAACAAACAAAGAGAGGGTCAAATGATTTAAAATAAAACAACAATTTTTTTTTTAGAGAAGGAAAGATGAGTAAGATGCAGATAGCTAAATGATAATAAAAGTGACAAAGGAATAAGAGTTCAAGAATTAAACAAGGGGTGTTCCGGGTTTTTCAGCTTCACGGAGGCTTTTCTGGCTGAAACTCACCTCCACAATATGCCTTAACTTGCTGTCCATTAACCTTAAATGTATGGCTTCCATCCTCAGTGATTAGCTCCACCGCACCATGTGGGAATATTTATCTAACTATGAATGGTCCAGACCAACGTGACTTTAGCTTTCCCGAGAAGAGCCGCAGATGTGAGTTGAAGAGTATGACCTTTTGCCCAACTTGGAGGTTCTTACCACATATTCGTTTGTCATGCCAGCGCTTGGTGCACTCTTTGTAAATCTTCGCATTTTCATATGCGTTAGTTCTTCATTCTTCTAGCTCGACCAGTTGCATTTTTCACGCTTCTCCTGCCTTTTTCAAATCAAAGTTCAGCTTCTTTACCACCCACAGTGCCTTATATTCCAGCTCCAAAGGCGAATGACACGCCGTACCAAATATCAACGCATATGGGGACATACCTATGGGTTTTTTAAATGCGGTCCGGTATATCGTCAAGCTTTGTTGCCCAATCTTTTTCATGATAGGTCCTTACTACCTTCTCAAGTATCAGCTTTAATTTTCTCGATTGGACAACTTCAAGCCTGACCAAATTCATTTGCAGATGGTATGGCGGTGTGCCACTTGTGAGGATGTTGTATTTGCACAGCAGCTCCTTGATATTACGGTTGACAAAGTGGGACCCTTCATCACTTATGATGGCACAAGGAGTGCAAAACGAGTGAAAATATGTTTCTTCAGGAACTGGGAAACTACCGCCGCATCACTTGCGGCGCATGCTATTGCCTCTACCCACTTGAAGACATAATCAACGGCTAATAAAATGTAATGTTTACCATTCAAAGGAAGGAATGGTCCCATGAAATCAATCCCCCATACGTCGAACAATTCAAGCTCCAAGATAGTGTTCATTGGCATTGCATGTTTCCATGAAATGCCTGTGTGTTCGCACTTACCACAGTTCAATGCGTAGTCAGCCACATCCTTGAACAATGTAGGCCAAAAGAATCCACTCTGCAAAACTTTGGCTGCGGTGCGTTGCCCTTCAAAGTGCCCACCATATGGTGAGTCGTGACATTGTGATAATATGCGTTGTTGAGCAGCATATGGTACGCATAATTGAAAAATCTAGTATGCACCTCTTTTATACAGTTCGGCTCATCCGAATAATAATGTCTACATTCATTTTTTAGCTTTATCTGTTGGTGGTAGATGTAATCTTCTAGAAATTGCTCGCAAACCAGATAATTGACTATGTCTGCATACCAAGGTCATTCATCTATATGGAACAGCTGCTCATCCAGGAATATGACACTCACCTCACACTAGTTGCGGTCAATCTCAGGATTTTCCAGTCTAGACAAGTGATCCGCAACTTGGTTCTCTGTCCCCTTTCGGTCAATTATTTTTATGTCAAATTCTTGAAGGAAAAGAACCCATCTGATCAACCTCGACTTTGCATCCTTCTTTGTCATTAATTATTTGATCACTGAGTGATCAGTGTGGATGAGTACCTTTGTTCCCAACAGATATGTCCGAAATTTTTCCAACGCAAAAATTACCGCTAGGAGCTCTTTCTCTGTGGTGTAATAATTTGTCTGAGCAGGGTTTAATGTTTTACTCACATATGCGATAGGATGCAAGATTGTTTTTTTCTTTTGTGCTAAAGCTGCTCTCATCGCATACCCGCTTGCATCGCACATTATTTCAAAAGAAAGTGTCCAGTCCGGCGCAATCAATACAGGTGCAGTAATCAGCGCATTCTTCAAAACTTGAAATGCGTTGCGACAATTGTTGTCAAACTCAAATTTTCTGTCTGTCTCTAACAATGCACTCAATGGTCGTGCTATTTTGGAAAAGTCTTTGACAAATTGTCTGTAGAATCCAGCGTGCCCCAAGAAACTTCGTACAGCCCTCATGCAAGTTGGAGATGGAAGTTTTTCAATTGCTTCGATTTTTTCTTTGTCCACCTCCAACCCATCCCGGGAAACCTTGTGTCCCAAAACTATACCCTCCTTCATCATGAAATTGCATTTTTCCCAGTTGAACACCAAATTCATCTCTTCGCATCTCTTCAGTATCCTCTCTAAGTTAGTTAGAAAGACTTCATATGTGTTCCCATAAACAGAGAAGTCATCCATAAAGATTTCCACAGAGTCCTCGAGATAATTTGAAAAGATGGCCATCATGCACCTTTGGAACGTGCTTGGCGCATTGCAGAGGCCAAACGGCATGCGACGAAAAGCGAATGTCCCATATGGGCAGGTGAATGTAGTCTTGTCTTGATCTTTTGGAGCTATCATAATTTGGTTGTATCTGGCATAACCATCCAGGAAGTAGTAGAAATCATTCTCTGCTAGTCGGTCTAGCATTTGATCATTGAATGGCAAAGGGAAATAATCTTTCTTTGTGGCCCATTCAGCTTGCGGTAGTCCATGCAAATGTGCCATCCAGCGATGGTCCTTTGTGATATTAATTTGTTGTTTTCATTCGAGACTACTGTCATGCCGCCCTTCTTCGGCACACACTGCACGGGGCTAACCCACGTGCTATCTGCTATAGGATAGATAATGCCCGCATCTAGCCATTTAATGATCTCCTTCTTAAGACCTCCTTCACCGCAGGGTTGAGTCTGCGTTGATGTTCAATTGTTGCTTTGTGGTCATCTTCAAGACGAATGCGGTGCATGCAGTACGTAGAGCTAATTCCTCTAATGTCGGCGAGTGTCCAACCAATTGCTCGCACATGCTTCCTTAGAATGCTCATCAACGCATTCTCCTGGTCTTCGTTGATTGCAGAGGAAATGATAACTGGAAACTTCTCATTCTGCCCCAAAAATATGTACTTTAAATGGGTTGGTAGGGTCTTCAATTCAAGTGTTGATGGTTCTACTAGGGAAGGTTGCGTTGTTTTTCTTTCTTCTTTTTCTGTTGGCTTTTCTCCTTGATTTGCGATCATTTCTTCTTCCTTGTTTGTTTTTGTTATGATCGCATTACAGGCTGCAACGGATGCACTGGCATCCCCTTCTTCATTCTCTTCATCAAACTTTTCTTCTTCAATCAAATTCATGTCATCATCTGAGTCATGCAGGTCTTCTTCATCCGAAAACTTCATGGCACAAATTATGTTAAACTTAAGCTTCTGTCTGTTGATGCTCAAAGTGATCTCCCTTTATATACATCAATCTGAGCACGACCCGTTGATAGAAAAGGTCACCCCAGAATGATGGGCACATCTTTGTCGGCCTCGTAGTCTAAAATGATGAAGCCAACTGGCAGGATAAATCTGTCAATGGTTATCAGCACATCCTTCACCCTTCCCTCTGGATGCACCAAAGATCTATCGGTCAGTTGAAGAGTCAGTATTGTGGGCACAAGTTGTCCCATATATAACTGTCTAAAGATTAACAGAGGTATCAAATTTATGCTAGCTCCCAGGACACACAGGGCTTGCCCAATGTACAGTCCTCCTATGGAGCATGGTATCGTAAAGCTCCAGGATCGCTCATCTTCGGTGGAATGAATGATTTTGAACTTTGAGTCAGCGCCACCATGGCAAACTTACCAACTCCTCTCTTCTTAGTTACCATATCCTTTAGAAACTTTGCATAGGCAGGCATTTCCTCAATCGCTTCACTGAAGGGAATATTAACATGTAATTTCTTTAACATAGATAAAAATAGTTGGTACTGTACCTTTTCGTTCTTTTTCTTCCTTAGTTTCTGTGGGAAAGAGGGTAACTGAACTTTCACAGTTCCCATTTCAGTTGTTTTGAGGTCGACGCAACCTCCGGTTCTACTGCTTCTTTTTCTCTTCCTTCTTCTTACATCACCGCAATCTCAAGTCAGCTGCAATGGAAGTTGTTCGTCTAAGCTCCTTCTTTTCTCCCTCCAGTGTCTTCCCACTTTGCAATGTCACAACCTGACATTGCTCTTTACCTTATCCCCCGAGGTTGCGTGGAAGTTCTGTTGAACTCGGCAAAGCCCCTTGCGGTCTACTCTTCAGTTCATTCGCAATCTGGCTCATCTGTAATTCTAGATTGCGGATGGAAGTAGCCTAACTTTGAAGCACAGTTTCTTTTTTTTTCTATATACTGCTTCAGTAGGCCCTCCAAAGAAGAGGATTCCGGTGGTTGTGAGCTACTTTCTTGATTGCTCGTTTGACCGTTGTTGCGTTGGAAGAATCCTGGTGGTCCTTCTTTCTGTGCCATTGGCTGAAAATTTTTTCTGCCGATTCTTCCAAGCAAAATTGGGTTGATTTCTCCACCCGGGGTTGTAGGTATTCGAAAATAGATTATTTTTCATAAAGTAGACAGATTATGGATTTTGCGAGAAATCTTCCATCGCATGCCCATCACCGCAAGTCGGGTACCTTGCGGTGTTTTGACTGATTGCGTTGATTTGCCCGTTTTGCGGTGTTGGATTGCTGATCGCAATTCCCTGGATTAAGTTCATTATTGTGGTCATCTGGTTTTGTAGTGAAACAATAGCACCATTATTTATGTCTTTTTCTTTGAGTCTCAATCTCTGGTCACTCTTTCTCCAATCTTCATGGTTCTTAGAGATGCGATCCAAGATATTCTTTGCCTCATCATACATTTTATCAAGCAGACTACCAACGGCTGCCGCATTGGCAGCGGTCTACAAAGCGGGATTCAAATCATGATAAAAAATTTCCATCTGGAGGCAGTCTAGCAACCCATTGTGTGGATAGTCCCGGACCAACCTCTTAAACCTCGCCCAAGCATCACTGAGCGATTCGTCCATATCTTGTTCAAAATTTATGATAAGTTTCCTTCGTCTAGCGTTCTCAGCAGTGAAAATACTTCTTCATAAACTTTTCCACGACCTGTTTCCCAAGAAGTGATCTCTCTCCGGTTCGAGAGAAATACACCCATTTCCTAGCCTGATCACAGAGAGAAAATGGGAACAAAGTTAGTCGAACTTCTTCAACAGAGATGTCCAGGAACACAAAAGTATTGCAGATTCAATAAAGCTTCGGAGGTGGGTGTGCGGGTCCTTGCCACGCCTTCCTCCGAATTGTTCGGCAGTCTGGATCATCTACAGCATCGCTGGCTTCATTTCAAATCAGCTTTCGTCAAGGGCAGGCCTCATGATTCCTAGAAAGAAATCAAATAGAGGTTTGGCGATGCATAGTTTTGATGGGTCTCTATTACGATCATTTGCGAAGAGGACTGGATTCGCCATGACATTGTTATCTGGCTGTGGTTGCTGTTGGCGGTTCCTCAGTCTCCGTCTAAATGTCCTCTCAATCTCTGGGTCGTAATTCGCCAGAGATTGAGAGTCTGCAAAGAAATCAGAAAAATTACCGTTAGCACACTATTTTTCCGAAGTCCCCGACAACGGTGCCAAAAACTTGATGCTTGGTTTTTTATGAAGTGTATTATGGATGATATGCGATGGTGAAATTGCATTGTGCACTCGAGTTTCCTCAGCAGAATCCAAGTGTAAATTCCCCTAAGTTTCCTGCTAAGTCTAAGGTCAAACATAGGGACATATGAAAATAGGATGCATTGGTAATTTTAAGGAAAACCTTGTGGTAACCAAGTAAAGAAATCGTTGGTTTGTTATTGATTGCGTTAATGAGAAAATAAAAAAATGCGACGGATTTGAGAAAAGGCAGTTACGTGAAAGATGCAATGAGTATGCGATGAATGGGTTGAGAAGATCTTTAGCTAGTGTTACTTGGGAATGCGTCAGACTATGCGATCATGTTACAACCATGCACAACAAGTCATTTTCCAATGCAGATGCAATGCTCCTAAGTCTAGGATGCATGTGTTGAATGCAAAAGTGTCCATAGAGCTTATCCCTAAGTCTCTACTCTTGTCGTATGCAATGATGCAAAATGCAAAAAAGCAAGGTGACCACATAGAATCATATCCTATCTCTAGAATGCATGTGAAGCATTGATAACAAATAGTACTCATTCATAAGCTCCTATCTCTTGATTATGCGTTCTAACCTGGCTCTTTCGAGCCTAGATTCTAACCTGACCTTCCCAAGTCTAGATCCTGTCTTTAGACTACCTTCCCGAGTATCTCTAATGGACGAATGAAGCATACATAATACAAGATAATCGCATAGCATGAAGATTCCCTAGTTGTGCTAGGTAAATGCTCCTCACCCCATTCAACTGATTTAGTTACTCATACATAAATAACAGAGAGTGAACAGATATAGAGAAGGAAATTCCATTTTTATAAATGAGTTTGAGTACAAAATAACAATGGAAGTTAAGGGTAGAGAGCCTGGTCGCAATTCCTTCCTGACCGAGGCTTTTACACTTCAATCTCTATTCGGTTCTAAAGATGTTCCTACTTCTGCAGGCGTTGGCCCTCTCTCTGTCTTTGAAGCTTTCGGTGCTCTCCCAAGCTTACCGGAATGATTTTTCGGCACAACCTCCTCCCTCGTGTCCGTCTTAAAATAACAGAAAACTATGAACAAAGACGTGCGAATGTATGAATTTCGAACTAAAGAATGGTGAACCCCTTTTTTGAAGGCTGCCTCTGGTATTTATAGACATCCAAGGTGAACGGCGGCTTCTCTCTTATGATTGTACAGATGGGACGACTTTAATTCCTGACTGATGCAACGAATATTTGTCACCGAAAAGCTGAATGTACTTGTGATCTTTATCGGCTATCAACTTAATTTGGATTCGACTGTCATCAGCTTTCTATCCCATCGCGATTAATTAGCCTTTCACCCAGATGCGCCCACTATGTTGCGTTGATCAAGTTGCGGTAATCCTTCTCGGGCGAATATTTGCGAACACGATCATCACAAAGCTTTGCGGTGGAGTTGCATTCGTCCAAAGATTTCCTATGATCGCAATTCTTTCATTGCGACAATACATATTCTGCACAAAAATACAAAAATTAGTTGTTCTAATGCGATGAACGCATGTGACCGCAATATTATGAAATAGATACTTAATGGACGCAAATTAACATATTTCATCAAGCAATCCAACATTGTTTAAGAACTTAACACTATGATAACGTGTCTGCCCGTTATCAGTAAACAATCGTGCAGGTGCTAGCTAAATGATTGTGCAGTGTTTACTAAACGATCGCATAGCTTTGCTATATGATCACTGGCCCAAGGTAAATGATCGTGTAGAATCGACCGAGCTAGACGATAGAGCTAAACGATCGCATAGCTTTTCCTAAACGATCGCACAGTTTTATCTAAACGATTGAGCATCGACCTATACAATAGGTCTCCGACTTCTCCCACTTGCCCAGTCGTATATGAAATTGTTCTTTCCTCCATTCTTCCGCCTCACAACAAGTCCGAACAGAGCTCACCCTCTGGATTCTCACATTGAGAATACCAAGGTCGCCTTGTTGGTGGTGTCAGACTCAACTCGACATCGTTGAAGTTTTCCGGAGGCCGTTCGTGGTGCTGCAGAGGTCGTTCCCTGTTGCGGAGGAGATCGTGATCGTGGAGATCGTTGAGGACGAACACGAAGTGTTCGTTCTATGTTCGTGTGGTGTTGCGGTTGTGTAGATCGAGCACTCATGGTTACTGTGATCGATCAAAGTGCAGACGCCTCTGTCGTTGTTAGTACAGTTTTATCCTCTGTACTTTTATTGTTTCATGCTATAATTTCTCTATAAATTGTATAACTGCTTGTATTGAAGTCGACTGTAAATGATTTATTGATTCATGATTGTAATTTGGAATAGTCTTGTTCTGCTGCTCACGAAAGTTATCGTTTCGATTTCCTTCACACTCATCATCTAGCCGTCTCGCTGTCGTTCATCATCTAGCACCTGCGCTCATCGAATAGCACTTATACCCCATCACAACACGCATCGTCTAGTGATCTCTCGCAGTCGCTTATCATCTAACCCTCTCGCTATCGCTCATCGTCTAGCGTCTGCGCCCATTGCATAGCGCTTATGTCTCATCGCACAGCTCATCGTCTAGTGATCTCTCGCTGTCACTTATCATCTAACGATCTCGTTGTCGCTCATCTTTCAGCGTGTAGTGGCATAGCACCTGCGCCTATCGTGTGGTGCTTGTGTCTATTGCCTAGCGCAACGTCTATCGTCTAGTGTAACGGCCATCCTCTAGCACATAGTCCATCGTCTAGCGCGTACGCTTATCGTGTACCGCCATCGCCTAACGCTTGCGTCTATTGCCTAGCGCTCGTGCCTAATGCATTGTCTAACACCCAATCCCATCGTTTAGCGCTATCGTCTAGTGTCATCATCTAGCACTGTAAGCAGCTGCGAGATCATCCGCACACATGCTCCAACGCCCAGTGCCCATGCTCGTGCATACTAGTCAGTGTGCATGCCCAGTTTAATGCCCAGCGTCTTGCGCTCATTGTCTAGCCCCTCGCTCTTGCTCATGCAGCCTCTTATCATCCCAACGGATGAGCAACCTTTGTCATGCAAACACTTGGGCAGCACCTCATGTCAATGCTTACGTTAACATGTGTCTATACCTTACAAGCTCAACGCATGGTTTTCCTTGGCTTCAATACTTAATCCCTTATAACCTCTACAAATTTAGTCTCATTAGAACCTCATGCGATAATGTTTCCTAACACCAAACACATAGTTTTTTTTTTTTTTTTAACTTCACACTTAGCCAAATTTTTACTAGTTAAGGCTCAACTCAAAGCCACTCAAAGAAAATCTACTCAAACACTTAGAATTTTCCTTCTCTTCCATATAGGATTTAACTTATAATTAGTTAATCTCCTTAATTACCTGCTTATGTAGGGAAATTGAGATCCGGGTTTCACATAGCCATCTTCATAAAAGGCCACCCAAGCAAGATTGATGCAGATGAGATGGATGTGGGCTCTTCCATCTTAAGAACATAGAAATCAACAGGAAAAATGAACTCATTGACTTGAACTAGGACATCATCTATGACTCCTAATGGGTGTATAAAGAACCTATCTGTTAATTGTATGACAACTCCAATTTCAGTTAAGTCCTTCATTTTAATTCTTGACAAATTGAATAAGGCATAACATTTATTAATGCACCCAAATCTAGCATGGCCCTATCAATTTTCTTTTTGCGTATGCTGCAAGGGAGAGAAAACATACCTGGATCCCTCTTTTTTTTTGGCAAATTTTTCTGTAGGATCACAAATATGGATTGACTTACCACCATCCTTTCCTTTTCTTTGGCTTGTCTTTTCCTCGTGCAAAGCTTCTTCCAAAATTTGGCATATTTAGGAATTTGCTTAACGGCGTCGAGGAGAGGAATATTTATCTTTACCCTTTTAAACATCTCCAAAAGCTCCTTGTCCTTGTCTGCAACTGGTTCTTTTGGCCTAGCAAGCCTGGAAGGAAAGGATGAGAAGATACTCTCTGTTTGTTTCGTGGTGGCAAAACGATTTGATCTGGATAAGGAATTTCTGGATTCTCCAATTCTCGCTCTTTTAATGACTCAACAAGTGGCTCCAACTTCTTACCACTCCTCAATGTGATTGCACTAACATTCTCTTTAAGAGTTGACTCAGGCTAGGACAAAAGTTTCCAGGTTATCTCTCCAATCTGCCCATAGAGGTGGCTAGCTGTGAGACTTAGGTCCCTAAAGCTTCAATGGCTTTCTTTGTATCTTGCCGAAAATGCTGTGTATCCTATTGAACTTTAAAAGAGTTATCAGCAAGACTTTTAACAATGTCTTCCAAGGACATACCTGAACCAGATGGAGCTCCATGATGAGGCTGAGCCTACTCATTCTGCACTCCCCATTTGAAGTTTGGGTGGTCTCCCCACCCAGGATTGTAGGTCTGACTGAATGGCTCCCGCATTCTATTTTGTCCAATGTGATTGTAGCTCCAATGGCATTTACCTTAGGAATTGCTCCTTTCAGAGCACTCGGGCAAACGTCAACTAACTGACCAATCCTATGACATACTAGGCAAACAGAAGCAAGCTGTCAAATTTCCACCTTCACTAACTACTTAATATAGGAACTAAGTAAGATATTTCTTTTTGAAGTTCACTTACCTCATTGTCAAACTTTACACTGACTACAGCTCTAGTTCCAAATTGTTGAGAATTTGCAGGCATGGTAGCTATTAGGTTCATGGCCTTAATCAGGGTTTTATTGACTAAGGCTTCTCCTGTAGCTGCATCTATGCTGCTTATATCAATCTGCATCAGTCCCTCATAAAAGTACTGGATCAAGAGTTAATCTGAGATCTAATGATGGGGGAACATGAAACAAGTCTTTTTGAATCATTTCCAATACTCATGAAGAGTCTCTCTATCTAACTACATGATGCTATAGATTTCCTTTCTCACACTGGCAGCTCGGGATGATGGAAATAATTTCTCCAAGAATTGCCTTTGTAATTCCTCCCAGGATGTGATGCTTCCTAGTGGAACGATGACACTTTCAAGTTCATCTTCAATGCCATGATGAACGAGGATAGGAGCTCTTAAGTTCATCTGCAATGCCATGATGAACGAGAACAGGAGCTCTCAAGTTCATCTGCAATGCCATGATCAACGAGGGATCATCTGTTAGGGACATGTCCTTAACATTAGGGTCCACTTCAACGTGGCCGAATTGAATAGGGTTGTCATAGATGAGTCCAGCCAGGTAAGCTTATTCTAAAAACTCTTTTGAAGAGTTTCCTGCAATTCCACAATAATGATGTAATGAACAAGATAGAATACAACCTTACCATACTTCTCAATGAGCTGCAGACTAATGAGTCCTTGATGAAAGTCAAAGGACAGCACGGGCATGAAAATATTGTCAGTTCCTCGAAAATTTTCTATTGAGGTTTCTGAGACTAAGTTTATGTATTCTTCATCTGGTTCGAAGAAGTGGAGGAAGAAGAAAGCTGTAAAGAGGAATAAAGCTACCCTTACTGTTGCTGCCCATAAGGGTAAGAATGACTAGGTTGCGAAGGAAACCAATTTTTCATTGCAGCTAGGACGACCATTGGAAAAAGAACAACCCAAAACTTGTTTAGTGGAAAATGATGATTCTGCTTGGATACTTGATTCAGGGGCCACTAACCACGTTTGTCCTTCTTTACAAGAAACTAGTTTCTGGTAGCAGCTGGAGGCTAGAGATATGACTCTGCGGTTTGGGATAGGGTAGGTCATCTCGATAGTTGAAGTTGGGAGGTTGAAGTTATTTTTTTATTCGAGATTTATATTGCTAGACAATGTTTACTTTGTTTTTAACTTTAAAAGGAACTTAAATTTTGTATCTAGTTTATTGGAACATTCTTATAGTGCATCAGTTGTTCATGATAAAGTGATTTTTTTGAAAAATGGTATTGAATTTGTTTGGCAATAAACAAAAATAACTTATATGTGCTAAGGTCATTAACATCTAAAATGCTCCATAATGTTAAAATATTTAACACTGCAACAACATGAAATAAAAGACTAAAAGTTTCTCCAAAAGAAAATGCCAATCTTTGGCATCTAAGAATGTATCACATCAATCTCAATAGAATTGAAAGGTTGGTTAAGAATGGACTTCTAAAAGAGTTAGAAGAAATTTTTTTACTTATTTGTGAATCTTGTCTTGAAGGAAAAATGACAAAACAACCTTTTAATGGAAATAGTTATAGAGCTAAGAGCCCTTAGAGCTTATACATAATGACTTTTGTGGTTCGATGAATGTTCATGCAAGAGGAGAGTTTGAATATTTCATTACTTTTACAGATGATTATTCAAGGCATGGGTATGTATACCTAATGCAACAGAAGTTGGCTACACTTGAAAAGTTCAAGGAATACAGGTTGAAGTTAAGAATTTTATTGGGTCAAAATATAGAAACACTTTGATCAGACCGATGTGGAGAGTATATGGATTTGAGATTCTATAACTATTCAATAGACCATGGAATTACACCTCAGCTCTCAGCATCTTGTACATCTCAAGAATATGGTGTATCAAAAAGGAGAAATAGAACCCTGTTAGACATGGTTCGGTCCACGATGAGTTATGCTTCATTACCTAACTTGTTATGGGGTTATGCAGTGGAAACTGCAGCTTATCTTTTTAATCAAGTTCCATAAAAAAATGTCTATGAACTTTTGAATTATGGAAAGGTCATAAAAGTAGTTTTTGGAATCTTAGGATTTGAGGGTTTCTAACTGCATTCGAAGTTATGCCTATTTGCCAGCTACTCAAAAAAAACGAGAGATGGTCTCTTTTACGATAAAAAAAAAGAATAAATTATTTATATTGATAAATGCTACTTTCTTGGAAGAAAACAACACTAGGGAGCATAAACCACGAAGTGAAATCGTATTGAAAGAGTTTTTCAATGAAACTATTAAAACTTTAACAAGAGTTGTCGAAAAAGTTAGCACTTCAAAAAGAGTTGTTGATGTTTGTTCGTCAATTCAAGCACATCCTTCTCAAGTGTTAAGGGTGCCTTGATGTAGCAAGAGGTTTATAACCCAACCTGCTCGATATATGGGTTTAATAGAAACTTAAATCATCATACCAAATGATGACATCGAGGATCCATTAACCTATAACTAGGTAATGGGTGATGTGGTAAAAGATGAATGGGTTAAAGCTATGAATCTAGAAATGAAGTCTATGTACTTCAATTATATCTGGGATCTTGTAGATCAACATGGTGGGATAAAATCTATAGCGTGCAAATGGGTCTACGGGAGGAAGAGAGGTGTCGATAAAAAGGTGCAAACCTTTAAGGCTAGGTTAGTGGCAAAGGGTTATACCTAAGTTGAGGGAATGGACTATGATGAAACTTTCTCACATATTGTCATGTTAAAGTCTATCTATAATCTCTTGTCTACTGCCACATATTATGACTATGAGATATAGAAATGAACGTCACAATTGCCTTTTTGATGGTAATCTTGATGAGACTATCCATATGAATCAGCCAAAGGGATTCATTAGACAAGGTCAAGAGCAAAAAGTTTGCAAGCTTAATCTGTTAATTTATGGATTGAAACAAACATCTCAATCTTGGAGTACAAGATTTGATACTGCAATAAAGTCTTATGGCTTTAAACAGAATGTTGATGAACCTTGTGTCTACAAGAAGATCATCAACGGTTTAATAGATTTCTTAGTATTATATGTGGATGATATCCTACTCATTAGGAATGTGTAGGTTTACTAACTGATGTAAAAAAATGATTGGCTGTTTAATTTTAAATGAAAGATTTGGGTGAAGCACAGTTTTTTCTAGGAATCCAAATCATTAGGGATCGTAAAAACAAAACACTGCTTTGTCTCAAGTGTTGTATATTGACAAAATGCTTGTTAGGTATTTGATGTAGAATTCCTAGAAAGGTTTATTACCTTTTAGGCATGGAATTATCTTGTCTAAGAAATAATGTCTTAAGACACCTCAAAAGGTCTAGGAGTTAAGATGGATTTCCTATGCATATGCATTGGATAGCCTGATGTATGTCATGTTATGTACTAGGTACGACATTTGCTGTGCAGTAGAAATAGTCAATAGATATTAATCTAATCCAAGATATGATCACTAGACTGTGGTTAAGACCATCCTCAAGTATCTTAGAAGAACGAGGGACTATATGCTTGTGTATGGTGCTAAGGATTTGATCCTTATAGGATACATTGACTATGATACTCAGGCAGATAAGGACTTTAGGAAATCTACATCAAGATCAATGTTCACTCTTAAGGGAAGAGCTATAGTATGGCGTAGCATCAAGGAAGGCTGTATTGCTAACTCTACATGCAGGCAGAATAAGTAGTTGCTAACGAAGCTGTTTGGCTCAAGAAATTTTTGATGAACCTGGAAGTAGTTCCTGACATGTCAATGCCCACCACCATATATTATGATAATAGTGGTGTTATGACAAACCACGAAAGCACCTGTAAAGGCCTTTTCAAGTGCAATCTTACAAGACTACAAGTCAAGTCTCAGTAGGGAAGATTTTAGGCCCCAACGAAAAAGGAATGGGCATTTTAGGGGACTAGCCCACTTCCCATTACTCGATGAGGGAAATTCCTCTCACAAGTTCTAGAAACTTAAGAATTCCTCGCACATAATTAAGAGAGCCATTGAAAGGTGACTGAAACACCAGAAACGGCGACTACCCGAGCTAATGATAGAGGCAAGAACACTTTTCGGCCAAGTCCCATTAATTGATCATAACGATATCATGGAAATGCTGCACGGACCCATATATATAAAAACAGAAAGAGAATCACCTTGATACTAAACAAGATCGAGCCCGGGATCTTCTTAAAAATGGGAAGATCTAGGATAGGCGGCCAATCTCCTAGAGAGAGCGATGTGCATAGACTAGGTGAGTAAGGATGCAGCTCCGTGGACCGCTCGTCGATCCTGATAGGTGGTGGTATCACACCCTTCTCAAAGGAACTGTACGTGACACTCTCGCCTCATACGGCTCCGTACCGGCATCAAGACCTCCCCTTTTCTTTGACCAACGGGTCCTCGAACCAACCTGTCCTCCCTTTCTATTCCTCGGTAAGCGCTTTCTTTCTTTTCATTCATTGATTGATTCAAGGTAGCTGTAGCTTGCTTCCAAGTCCAAGCGCTAGCGGTAGAAGCTAGTCGCCAGAAGCGAACTTTCGGGCCGAGATAGGGTGGGGGCAGTTGAAGAAAGGTGCTAACGTGCCCCTGCCATCTTTCTAAAGCAACAAGCGAGAAAGTTGCCCCGTTTTCAATAACAAAAAAGGAAAGAGGGGCGAAGCAGCTCGACCGAGAGGGAGAGGGGCCTTTTCTTGCTCGTTAGCGCTTTAGTTTTATATAAGGACATTGAGGCTTGACTAAGAGTCTCGTTAGGGCGGCTGCTCGTTTAGTATTGCTTTGGCTTCGCCGTCTGTATCTTGCTGGCGCGGGAGCTACCGCAACTAAAAGAAAATGAATGAAGAAGGCATTAGCATTAGAAAGATTACAAAGCCATTCCAAGCCGACTACAAGACTAGGACTACAATACAAATCATGAGCGATAGCAAAGCCAAGCTGGATCGACTTTTTTATGTTGAAAGCCCCAAAACTAGCTATCTTATAGTAGACAACTAATGCAAGCCTACTAAATAAATCTCATAAGTAAACACCTATTTGCATCGAAACTAATAAAAAAAGCCACTACGTCACTCAACGACTAGTATAGTCTAGTAGTGGTTCGAATCTTGATTGGGTCCGAGCTTCCCAAGCTCTATGCTGTTGGGGAACTCCGCTTCAGTCTGACCACCTTCTTGATTTAATATATTTGGGTCTTTGCAGTACTTTGGGATTATTCCGTGTCGAGGATTTGTGCTTGTAGGCTAGGGTGAATATTATGAACTCATGTTCACGAGGGATTGTTCTTTGATTTGTA
Organism: Benincasa hispida; assembly: GCF_009727055.1. Taxonomy (NCBI): domain Eukaryota; kingdom Viridiplantae; phylum Streptophyta; class Magnoliopsida; order Cucurbitales; family Cucurbitaceae; genus Benincasa; species Benincasa hispida. The sequence continues at coordinate 46,006,731 of NC_052350.1, read as the reverse complement.
TGGGTGAGAGTGGCCGGTTTACCGACTCAATATGGCTACCATTTTGGAGATAAGACCGAGTGGGGAGCTGGGAACATAATTATACAAGATGGATTTCACTCATTTCCCAACTTCAGGGTAAGTATATAAGTGTTCCCTTAAGTGGTGTCTCTAGGACTCGAAGAAAGAGCCCTACCCTCTCACTAGCCCAAGAGGGGTTTTTGTTTAATGGTTGGACCATAAATAAGTTATTCATTGGGGTAAAATGGTAATTTGACCCAGCTTGTGTTATGAATACTCGTGAAGGACTAACTTGTTGTTATTTGTCTATATTCGTGGACATGGAAATATATATGCAGTGAGAATAGTGCAGCTATGGGTCTTTAGTGAAGTATACCCACAGTTAACAAACATTGATTGATCTGGTTAATGAGTTTAGCCAATTAATCTCGTATCGTTGAAGCTTTTGATCTGTAGGTCCATTAGGTCCTTTTCCTAGCTTATAAAGGGTATTGAGGTTATCATGTCTTGAATAGAATTTAAAATGTTTAAATTCACTTAGGGAAATAGTATAATGTATGTTGATACATTATAATATAAACTTTACTTTTTAATGAAACGTTATTATACAAATTTTGATATGATTCAAAATTAATTTATGAGAGCATTAAATATTTGAAGAAGTTCAAATATAAATTTAATATGAATTGGATTCATATTAAAACTATAGGTCAAAAATTCATGTGTATTGGATACACATTAAATCTATAGGTTATGAGAAAAATACAATTGAATATGATTCAAATGTAGGTTAAATTAAATATGTAATATTTAATTAGAAAATTAATTAATTGGAGAATTAATTAATTATTTGATTTGATTTGATTTAATTAAATCAATTAAATTAAAATCATAGGTTATGTGAGAGATGGTCATTTCAATATGATTTAAATTAATTTTTACTTAAATTGGATTCAATTAATTTTATTTATTAAATTAAATAAAACCTAATAACTCCCTTACGTGGGAAGGGAGTTATCTAAACATGGAACTCTACCCATGTTATTCTCTTTGTAGTTTCTTTTTAAAAAAACATGTTTAACCTAAGGTTTAGATAGTAGGTTTATTCTGTATAATTTTGCCAGTGTTCTGGTATTTCAACTTTCCAAATTAATTTCATGTATGGTTCTGTGTTATTCTACTGTTTTGTTAGAGATTTCAACCCTTCAATTGGTATCAAAGCTAGGTTGTTAAATTAATTTAGGAATTTTGAAATTTGCACTGGTTTTTGTGGGATTAATTACATTGTGAATGTATATTGTGAATGAATGTTTTCAGTATTTTTTGCCTTAGATTTACATTCTTTTGATTTTGACCAATTATAAAGGCCCCTGTGCTTTTTAGGCATTTTAATTATGTTCGAGTCTTCGTAAGTTCGTGTCTAGAAATAGGACTCTTAGCGATGAAGATCGAGACCAAATATGCCAAAATTCGATGAACAGAGGTTTAGAAATCGAAAAAAAAAATTGGCATTGTACGGATAAAAAGGTCGTTTAAGAAGGGTTGACGTCAGCAGAGATCTAGTTCAAGTTGTTAGGTTTGGTTCAAGCTAGTTTGGTCCGGTTCTATGATATTTTGGCTTGGTTTGCGTTTTTGGGTCCGGTTTGAAGTGGTTCGGGCTAGTCTTGTCCGGTTCTGAAGCGGTAGAAGTTTGTTTTTTTTAAAAAAAAACTTTTTGCACAAATTATTGTAACTTATTGCTATATTTTATCCTAAAGGCCAAATTTATGGTTCATTTGCTATTCAAATACTTTATGGATATCATTTAGATAAATCTCACCACAGGTTAAACATGTTCATGCATTTTAGTATATTATAAATGTTATAATGTATGGTATTAATGCATGATATATATTTTCATGAGTTAGTTAATGAATTTTGATTTGTTAAATATATGAAATTGGAAAAGCATGATGCATGAAATTAATGAGGTAAATATAAAGTGTTATATTTATTAATGTTTTGTATGTGCTTGATTAATTATCATGATTTCTTTAATATAATTCCAACGCAAGTTTCTCGGATTGATTCGAGGTCGAACATAGGGATTGTTGTCATTAATGTGTTATATTTATCATATATGCAATCAGTGTTTTTACAATTAATAAAGATTGTGTTTGTATAGGAAATTAAATTGCGGTAAAGTAAAATTGTGAAGATAAACTAAAGTTGCGTTAATAAAATAAAGTGCGATGAAAATAAACCTAAGCTAATGTGATGCAAGATACAAGATACATGATATACATGATGCTGAGTTCGAGGCCGACTGTAAAGTTTATACAAAGGATCGTGGTATGCGATGGCAAGTCTTTATGTATGAATCAGAAATGGGAAGGAATAATTAGTACAAACATCGCAAGGTTGGTAATTGCGTTAAAGATATAACTAAGGTTCCGCTTTCCCTTGGCGTACACCTCTCGGTAATCGGTTGCGTTCCCATATCTCTATGGTGAAATAGGGATGAACGTGATGAATGTAAGGTTGTTTTCATCTTTGGAAGTACTTCTCGCTTTAGTTAACGTATTCTTCCAACCCACTCTCGATAGACGGAATGGCATCTTCAATTCTGCTCTCACAGGTGAAGATGTCGTCTAGAATGCTTTGACTAAACATAATTATTTCCTTAACCCCATTAATTACTTGCTTAATTCATGCTAATTATCTAAGGGGTTAAGAAAACATCGTGGAGAAAGTGAATTACGGATGAACAGAAATAGACAGAAAGATGGAGATGGAAATAATCATAACATTGAATTATAGAATTAAGCGTCTGATATATAGTGTGAATGATAGAGATTAAGAAGATGAGTACAAGTGATGATAAAGAGATAGAAACAAATACAGAAGAGTGCCAACGTCTTGACACAGATCTGGACGATGGTTTTGCTTGTTGGCATGTGAAATGAATGAACAGAAGAGCTTCCCTCTCAGGCTTGCTCGTCTGGTAGAGGTGACCTTTGTACAGAGCTTCAACGGCAGAGATCAGAAGGATTCTTTGCCCGGAGACTCACCTCTCGGCCTTGTCTCTTAATTCTTCCCGGATCTACTCTGATTAGTCGCTCAACCAGTCTCTCACTCAGATTAGTATATACCCTTTTCTCTGTATTCAAGCATCATTTTTCAGTGGATTGGCCGGAGCTATTTATAGGCTAAGCTTTGACTCTTTGCATTATGGTCCCCACTTTATTGTTAAGGCGGTTCCTGCAATGGTGGAGTGAATATTCCTTCTGTTATGCAATCAATTCCATCAGAAATGCACAACCGTCAACTGTACACACATTAATCCTCTGCAATTATGTTGCAGCTCTTTACATCCTCGATTGTTTATCCGCATGCGGTGTTGTTTTTTATTACCGCATGCAGTTGAGATTGCGTTGATCACGAAGCTCTTGATCGATTTTCGCATGCGTCGTCATTGCGTTGATCGTCTATTCACTCTTAAATGATGGGAGCAATGCGACGTAGATGCGTTGTTTAGTTTATCTTGAGCCTTGAATGCACGCGGTGACTTGATTTCCTGCAGAACAGACTTGAAATATTCTTTTCTACCATCGCAATGGTGTCGGTGGGTGTATTGACAACAATTTATAATTCTTGCATTTCTTAGCTAATTTCTATACAATTGATACAACTTTCCTTTCTTTTGGCCGCAATATCTAAATAAAAAGTATAAATAAGTTGTATTTCTACAAGTTGTCAGTCTCTTATGAAAAATAAGGGACCGATAGAAGAAGAGGCAAACATTTCCCATTACAAGAAGTTCCATAAGAGTTCATCCTCTAGAACTAAGTCTTAACCCTTATCATCTGGCTCTAAAAAGATCTTGAAAAAGAAATGAGAAAAAGGGAAGGCTCCCTCTGCTGGAAAGAGTAAGGGCAAGACCAAGGCGACTGATAAGGGCAAGTGCTTCCATTGCAATGTGGATGGTCACTGAAAATGTAATTGCCCCAAGTACCTTGCTAAGAAGAAGGAAAAGGAAGGTATATGTAACATACTAGTTCTTGAAACTTGTTGTGAAACCCAAAATTCCATTTTCCCTTTCATAGTAGGAAATAAAAGAGATTAACTAAGAATGAGTTAGATTCTAAGACAAAGAGTAGGAAAATTTCTAAGTGATAAAAAGGATTTGTTAAAAACTTTGGAAATAAGCCATAACTAGTGAAGATAAGTATAACCATGCGGTGGAAGCTAAGGAGAAAATGACTAAGTGTTGGGACTATGCGTTGATGTGGTGCCATGCATTGGCCATGAAGTTTAGAGAGGTTGCTTAGGCATGGAGAGAGGCTAAAGTATGGCCAAGAACAACGCATGCGACAGCCACTATCTTGAAAGGTTAGAACAATGAATGCTGTGTGATGGTTGCGATAGATGCGATGGATGTGATGGTTGCGTTGGTAGCTTGCGGCGATGGATGGCATGCGGGCGATGGGAGTATGCGTCGATGGTATACGACAGCACCATGCGTTGGCTCATGCAACAGTGCTATGCATTGTGCAGTCAAAGGTATGCATCCATGGTATACGGTAGCACTATGTTTCGATGCCATGTGGTGGTGCTATGTGTCGATGCCTGCGTTGATGTCATGCGGCAGTGCTATACGTTAGTGGCATACGGCGGCCTTGCTATGTGAGAGTGTACGGCCGAGGGAAAATGGTGATGTGGCCTATGGTATGCATGTATGCGGCCGAAGGAATGCATTGGTAGTATGTGATGGCCTACGGCGATGGATGCGATGGATACGATGGATGCGGCGGCCTTGCTAAAGTATGAGCTAGGCGATGGAACGAGCTAAGGTGGACGCATAGTGATTTTCCCTTGCGTTGTTAAGGCTTGTGGTAACAAGGTTTATGAAGTGGGTTGCGTTGCTCATAAGAGATGCATTAGCAAGAACCTAGGTGATGGTGAGTTATGCCTTGAGGTGTTGAGTTGAAAACCAAGTTGACCCAAAGGTTGCTATGCATTGGTGATGTGCTATGCGTTGGATATCCGAGGGCATGTGGGCACATAGGACAAGGCTAGTAGTATGCGTTGAAAGGGTGTTGGTCATCATTCTAGTTGAATGCATAGGAAGTTAGATGGACGCATATGAAGGATGGACGCATCTAAGGACATCATCTAAACATGTGGTTTGCTAGGAAGGAGTCTTAGGCCTTAAGAAAATGAGGTGGATGCACGAGCAGACATGTAAAGTTAAGCCTCAAGTGTTGGCTATGGAGGAGGAGGACACTTAAGATTGCATTGATGTAAGGGTAGCATTGATAGTGTGAGGTGAAGACACCTCAAGCAGGAGGTGGAAGAGGCTAGGAGTTCGCAGAAGATAAGGAAAACACTTGGATGTGCTCAAGGGAAGAGGTGTCAGGCAAAGAAGAAGGGTTGAATGCCTATAAAAGGTGGATAATGCCTCACTTCAACCCACACATCAGTTAAGTACTTAAAAACCACAAAGAAAGGAAAGAATAAGAGACACTCGAAGAAGGGAAAGCAGTGCTCAGTCAGAGGTGCAAGCAAAGATGCCGAAGGGAGCAGGGTTGTATGGGCAGACACATAGGCTAACTTTAAACAAAAAGATTTTCCAAACTACTCCTGCAAATCAGGTGATTTTTAAACCAAAAGTTTATAAATTAAGTGTATTTTCAGTGTGAGGGATGCCTTAATGCAATTCTAACTCTAATGCTGTCAAATTCAAGGAAAACCAAGAGGTGCTCACCAGTGAGGAGACAGTCGGGCCAGGAGAAATAAACTTGAGACTTGGAACTTTCTCCAAGGAATTTCAAGGCGAAACTTTAAGGTATTATAGTTAGGACATTTTCACACATTTTTTAAGAAGGAAATGTCTTGAGATAAGGCCCAAAAAAGTTAGTAATCTAAGCTTAAATTAAAACCTGAAATAGGGTCCAACGGAGGAACAAGGGAAACCGGGTGAACTATGAAGAAAGTTCTCAACAAATCACTGTGAGTGGTTTCTTCCTTTACTCTTTTAAGCATATTGTGAATTAATATGTTGTAGTTTATGTTATGAGATGTGTATGACGTGGGGATGGTCAAGGGGTTTGTGGACCTAGAGCCCGAGCCCAACATGAATCCTTACAGGATGGTCAGGGGACCGAGAAGTCTAGTTTCTGAGCCTGTGGGACGGAAAAACCTTGAGTGGGATGGTTAGAGAGCCGACGGGCCTAGCTTCTGAGCCCACGAAAGTGAGAACTATGTGCACATAGGTTGATATTTTAGTTATGAAATGTTAACCATCTACCGTGTGTATAGGTGGGTTTGTGAAAGCTTCATGATATGATGGAGGTTCGCATGGGAACCTCGTGATAATGCTTGTAAAATACTTATATTTGTTTTACGACTCACTAAGCTTTGTAAAGCTCATGGTTTGTCTCTGTGTTTCTCTTGCAGGTAGCTGACGTGTCCAGGTTGCGGTGTTGGTCAAGGTCTGCCACAAGTCTAGAAATAGTACTAAATAAGATTGGTTGTCGGGATAAGGTTTTTCATGTAAATATAACTTGAGTTTGTAAACTAGTTTCTAATTAAAGCATGTAATATTTTTCCACTGCTATTATAAGTAAGGTTATTTAAAAGAAACTAGTAGGTTAACCAAAGTAGCATCAGTTAATATCATGCCTCACCTCAGGCTCAGGAGTGCGGGCTCGGGGCAGGGTGTGACACTTGTTTAATGGAAAATTACTATAATGCCTGGATACTTGATTTAGGAGCCACTAATCATTTTTTTTCTCCTTTACAAGGAATTAATTCCTTCTAGTAGCTCGAAAAGGGTCAAATAACACTTAAGGTCAAAACGGGAGACGTCATTTTAGCTCATGCAATGGGAACTGCAAAGGTGTTTTTTAGAAATAGATATTTATTTTTTTAAAATTTGTATATAGTTACTAAAATCAAAAGGAACTTAGTATCTAATTTGTGTGTAATCGAACAATTGTACTATATTTTTTTTATATTAATGAGGCGTTCATTTTGAAAAAATGGTATTTTCTTCAACCAAATTAGAAAACAACTTGTATGTGTTAAGACCAACCGAAGCAAAAACACTTTTAAATCACTAAATGTTTAAAACTACTAATACTCAAAGTAAAAGGCAAATAAATGAAGGAATTCTAAAACTAGAGGACCTTTGAGTGGAAGTGGATCGTTCTAAACTCCATTGTGAAAGAACTCAGACATTTACAATCATACATAATAGATTATGCATTAAATAAAATTACGGCATGCTTCTTAATTAAATACAAGGGATCAAGTAAACAATACCTTTGAAGGACTCTTTCTTCACATATTTCCCTCGATCAGTCACGAATGCAATGATCAACATGAGCAATTGGAAAATCCTCAATCACCAGCGAGTTAAACTCAATCCTCGATCCTCGAATAGAACTTGACACCAACACAAGATTACCTTGGTATTCTCGGTGTGAGAATCCAGGAGTTATGGGCTCTATATGATTTTGGATAGAGGGATGGATTAGAGTAAACGATCGAGTAGACGATCGAGTAAGCGATCACACAATCGTGTAATAGATGAAGTCTATCTATAGACTTAATGCTCGATCATGTAGAAACGAGTACTATCGTATCGTAAACTCAACACTTGATCGTTTAGGCTCTGTAGAACTATTGTGTAGTAAAACTTCTTTTTACTCAATAGTGATTTCTGTGAGATGATTCGACTGAATGATTTGAAAAACTATTTTTTCTTTTTATCTCACAGTTACCATAAAACCATGTAAAATCACCCACTAAGGTCGTTAATTATCATATAATTAATAAATTATAAATAAATATAATAACTAACTTATCATATTATATTTATAACCTATAGTTTTAATAATGCATCATATATAACATGTAAACCATAGCTCTTTTCCTATTTTATGGAATTTAATATAAATCATATTTATATTAATTCCTCCAATCTAATAATGAATCAAATACATCATATCAATTATATCATATATAATTTAATTAATTTAATTATATCATATATATTCAAATTCCCACTTGTTCATTTGAACATTTCAAACTACCCCCGCTCGCATGTCTCCACATGAATGATCAAGATTAGATCATTTGTAGCACTTTACAACACTTGTAACACCTACAAAGTGAGTCGTATCCGTAATGTTACCAGGATAATGTACCCAACCTTATCAATCTAATACAGACCATTTAGGTTATTATTCAAACAAGATCAACATGTATGCTCTACATACTTGTTTAAATTTACATAAAATAACCTCAGATCTTAATTTATTGGATTCAGTAAATACTTATTAAATAACACTTATTTTATTAATAACAATATGTTTATACAGAGTTTACAAAATATGAGATAACAAGGAGATTTAGGACACCATTCCCAACAAGAAGTTCTCTAGGTAACAATAATACTTATCTTTGGCACTTGAGATTAGATCACATTAATCTTAATAGGATCAGGAGATTGATAAAGAATGGACTTTTAAGTGAATTAGAAGATGATTCATTATCTCCATGTGAATCTTGTCTTGAGGGTAAAATGACTAAAAGACCTTCTAGTTGAAAAGGTTGTAAAGCCAAAGCCCTTAGAGGTCATACATTCGGATATTTGTGGACTAATGAATATAAAAGCTCAAGGAGGGTACGAAAACTTCTTCTCTTTTATAGATGATTATTCGATGTATGGTTATTTATACCTAATGGAACATAAGTCTGAAGCCCTTGAAAAGTTTAAGGAGTATAAGGCTGAAGTTGAAAAACTGTTAGGTAAGACAATTAAAATACTTTGATTGGGTGGAAAGTACATGGATTTAAGATTCCAGGACTATATGATAGAATATGGAATCTAATCTCAACTCTCAACACTTGGTACACCTAAACATAACGGTGTATCACAAAGGAGAAATAGAACCTTGTTAGACATGGTTCATTTTATGAGGAGTTATGCTCAATTGCCTAGCTTGTTTTGGGGGTATGAAGTAGAGACTGCAGTTCACATCTTGAATGATGTTCCATCGAAAAGTGTTTCTAAGACACCTTTAAAGTTATGGAGGAGCGTAAACCTAGTTTGCGCTACTTCAGGATTTGGGTTTGTCTTGCACATGTGTTCGTGAAAAATCCTAAGAAATTGAAACCTTGTTCAAGATCATGCCAATTTTTTTCATTACCCTAAGGAAACGAGAGGTGGTATCTTCTTCGATCCACAAGAAAACAAAGTATTTGTATCGTAAAACGCTACATTCTTGGAGGAAGACCACATGAGAGATCATAAACCACGAAGAAAATTAGTATTAAATGAAGCTACAGAAGAATCAATAAGAGTCGTTGATGAAACTGGTCCTTCATTAAGAGTTAATTAAGGACCTAGCACTTTAGGTCAGTCGCCCTTCTTAATCATTGAGAGTGCCTTGATGCAATAGAAGGGTTGTATCACAACCTAACCATTACTTGGGTTTAACTAAAACTCAGGTTGTCATACTAGATGATGGCGTTGAGGATCCACTGTCTTATAAGCAGGCAATGAATGACGTAGACAAGGACCAATGGATCAAAGCCATGAACCTTGATCTCAAGTCTATGTATTTCAATTCAGTATGGGAACTTGTAGATCTACTTGAAGGGATTAAACCCATAGGGGGTAAATGGCTCTATAAGAGAAAGAGAGATGTAGCTAGGAAGGTACAGACCTTCAAAGTTAGACTTAAAGCAAAGGGTTATACCAAGAGGAAAGGGATTGACTATGAGGAAACATTTTCTCTTTTTGCTATTCTAAAGTCTATAAGAATTCTCTCATCCATAGCAACATAATAAGACGATGAGATATCGCAAATGGACTTCAAGACTGCTTTTCTGAATGGCAAGCTTGAAGAGAGCATCTTCATGTCTCAGCGCAATGGGTTCATATCCCAAGGTTAGGAGCACAAAATTTACAAGCTGAATCGATCTATTTATAGGTTGAAACAAGCATCAAGATCTTGAAACATAAGATTTGATATTGCGATCAAATCTTTTGGTTTTTACCAAAACGTATATGAACTTTGTGTCTACAAGAAAATCATCAACGATAAAGTAGCTTTTGTGGTACGTTAGGTGGACGATATTCTACTAATCGGGAATGGTGTAGGATACCTTATTGATGTTAAAAAATGGCTGGCAGCCCCAATTCTAAATGAAAGATTTATGAGAGGTGCAGTATGTTCTTGGGATCCAAATCACTAGAGATCGTAAGTACAGAACGCTAGCTCTATCTCATGCAACTTATATCAATAAAATGTTGACTCGATATTCGATGCAGAACTCTAAGATGGGTTTATTAACTTTCAGGCACGGAGTTTACTTGACCAAGGAACAGTGTCCTAAGACACCTCAAGAAGTTGAGGATATGAGACGTATTCCCTATACCTCAGTTGTGGGCAGCTTAATGTATGTTATGCTCTGCACTAGGCAATATATTTGTTATGCATGAGGAATAGTCAATAGGTACCAGTCCAATCTAGGTTAGATCATTAGCCTTTGGTTAAGAACATCCTCAAGTATCTTAGGAGAACGAGAGACTACATGTTGGTGTATGGAGCTAAGGATTTGATCCATATGGGATACATCGATTCTGATTATCAAATTGCTAGGGATTCTATGAAATCCACATCAGAATTAGTGTTTATCCTGAACGGGGAGTTATAGTATGGCATAGCATTATGCAAGGATGCATAGTAGACTCCACTATGGAGGTTGAGTAATTAGCTTCTTGTGAAGCAACAAAGGAAGTAATTTGGCTCAAGAAGTTCCTAAGTTATTTGAAATTGTTCCAAATATGGGCTTGCCTATCACCTTATACCGTGACAACAGTGGGGCAGTAGCTAACTTGAAAGAACCTCGCAACCACAAACAAGGAAAGAATATTGAAAGGAAGCATCACTTGATACGGAAGATTGTGCAACAAAGAGATGTGATCATCACAAAGATCGCTTCGGAGCACAACATCGCTGATCCATTTACGAAAGCTCTTTCGGCTAAAGTCTTCAAGGGTCATCTAGAGAATCTAGGTCTTCGACACATGTACATCTTATAATCTAGGGCAAGTGGAAGATGTTTAATGGGTATGTGGATGCCTAGTTTATTGTTCTTTTTTTTACTATACCACCCCCATTGTTTTGGGTTATTATTGTTATGTACATCTCACTAACTAGAGTTTTAGTTTGAGTGGGAGTTTGTTGGGTTTTAGGCCCTAAAACTCGTTGATAGTAAATTTAAATAATTGACCGTCAATAATAAAGAGTTATTGATGTTATCTCAATAAGTGTTATTAATTGTGTTGTATTTATTTTATCTTATTAACTCTAAAATCCAATAAACTAACATCTTGAGCTGTTTTATGAGTCTTGAACAGTATGTAGAGACATACGGGGATCAAAGTTCAAGATACAACCTAAAAGGTTTATAGTATAGGGATAAGACTGGGTATCTTATCATGGTGACACTATTTGTATTTGATACAAACGCAATGATCCAACCCATTCATGTAGGAGACATGTGAGTAGGGATATCCTATGCAATGAGTTCGCATAAGACCGAACCACAAAATAGTAACCACTAGATGTAACTCCGTTGACAAGTTAGCTTTCTATTTCAATAGGATGACCTAAGCACCTTAGTCTTAATCCTAAGTGTATTATGAACTCCTGTTAATGAGAGATTGTCCTTTGTTTGTATGGGTGAGAGTGGCCAATTTGTCGACTCAATATGCCTACCATTCTGAGAATAAGACCGAGTGGCGAGTTGGGAACATAATTATACAAGATAGATTTCACTCATTCTCGACTTCAAGGTAAGTAGATCACTAGAAGAAATTCGAGCTTTAATGTCGGTTTTAAACCGACATTAAAGATAGTGTTATTAAAGCCCTTTAATGTCGGTTGCCTTTAATGTCGGTTTTAAACCGACATTAAAGGGCTTCAATAACACAACCTTCAATGTCGGTTGCAACCGACATTAAAGACCTTCAGTGAAATTTCCAACCGACATTAAAGCCTATGTTTTTTTTTAATTCTTAACCGACATTGAAACCCGAATCTATTCGTTTTTTTTAAATTTCGTTGTCGAATCCATTTTTTTGGTCAAAAAGTATAACATGACACATCATCATCGAACGTTGTGGCTATGACATATTATTCATGTATGGATTGTAAATTTATTACATTTAATCCACAAATTCTGCTATAAAATTATAACTTAAAAGGCCATACAATAATTCAGGCCTTGAAAACACAAATTACAGGTAATACAAACATTATGAGATTATTGTTCCTCTCCACTTGTTAAGTATGGATCCCTTCATAATTCTTCTTGAACAAACCCCCTAGCTTCAGCAGTGTCTGATTGTAGGCATCTTTGTCTAACCACTGTTGTTCAAACGATCACAAACAAAAAAGGTTTAAGACAAAGGATTGAAAGTGAAAATGTGATAAGAATTCATATTTAACTCACTGTGTTTATTGAGAATGTGCATAAATGGTATAGTCAAGGAAAAATTCTTGTAGTGAATGTGTTGGATCTAAAGTTCCCCAAGAAAAAGCATAAAGAGGTTGCGATACCAAATATTTACTCCTTTGTTGCACCTGCAAAACAAGAAAACTCAATAGTTGAATAAATGAGAGAAAGATCTTGAAGAAGAGAAGCTTGGTTACCTAAATATGAGATACGAAGACGATGGAAAATTGTCGGCAGCATAATGATGCTACCACAACAAAACCAAAAATTTACCTTGAACCTGTTCAAAGAAACGCACTCCCAAAAATATTTTACAACCACTTGTTCTCAACAGAACTATCAGAATTCCAACAAATGAATATTCAAGAACACATACATCAATAAGAAAATTTAGCTCACAATATACTTCAAACCTCAAAATTTGTCACAAAGATTACCATAGTGCATGAATAACCCACAAATTACCATAGTGTGACCTACAAACTCGAGCACCTTGAATCAAATCTAAACTACAAATAAATAGTATCAATGAGTCGTAAACTACAAACCTCCCTATGAGGATTGCACCCATCCCATTCCTGTTTGACAATGGAGTTCATAATTTTAGCTAACATGAGCTATTAGGCAAGGGGGTTACACACAGAACTGTTGTCTAGTCAAGTAGTCCAACTTGCAAGTAAATGAGTGTCCAGACAAGACAATACACATTAAAAATTCCCCAGCTTCAACAATTAATTTCTTCAACTTGCTTGCTTCTGAAATCATAATGTTCTAATATATCTTATTTTGATCATTTTTCGTACTAGTTATCAAAACTTTAAACACACGACTCTTTGGGGCTAATTTTGAAATATTGAATACAAGACTATGAAACAAATTATGATTTACCATCTTGTAAAATAGAAAAGGTGATAAGATTTCAAGTAACAACAGAGGATAATGCTACTATTGTTATTCCATATTAAGAATAAACCAACTTTAATGCTATTCCACGTTAAACATATACCAAGTTAATTTTATGAAACTTCCTAGAGGCAACAGAATAGATACCCTCTTTTGTAGTTGGATTTGTGCTCCCACACCAGATGGCCTCCCTAATCCAAGGAGATGCAAATGCTGGACCTTGAAGAAATGATGAATTATGTCCCAAAGGAACTCCAAGAAGAGAAACTGATGCTATAGCACCTCCTAAAGCATGCACAAGCTCACCCTAGGAGAAGAAGTCCATAAGCTTAATAATTAATATTGTAATTGGATGCTGGCAAACTCAAGTATAAAAACTAAATATTGGGTTTTTGTTTTTAATCCAGACTAATGTAGGACCAATCTTGGAGTTTTCTTGAATCTAATCTTTATTGAATAATACCTCAAATACAACCTAGGGACCCTATAGAAACCAGCCTATGAAAACAACTAAACTTATGGTGGAACATTTTAACCACAAGTAACTAATAAAAAAAATTAAAATAGAAGATATTAGAATAAAGAAAAGTTATTACACAGTAACACAGTAGTCGAACTAAAAATAAAGCCAAACAAAACAACATCATTCCTGCATCACTCACTAATCCTTAGGAAGGCTTCACCCACCTAAGATCAACTCTAAGAAACTACATGACTTTTAAAATACTAAATGTTCTAAAGGAAGGCTTACACCCATGCAAAGGACCACCCAACCCTTGGGTTCCCTTGGGTTTTGAGATAAACAAAGTTATCAAATTTATTGAACAAATGTTGGGTGCTTAATAAATTTATCAAATTTTAAATAACTAGGTGATATACATACTTGTTTAGGTTCTAAACAAATATCTCTCCACTTAATTTAATAGATTCTATATAATCAATCACATAGTCTTATCAGTTTTATTAGGCTATCTAGAATTTATTTAGCAAGAAACAAATTAAAAGGTCTGGGAAAAGCAACTTGACACACCTAATGAGCTGAAATCAAATATCTTGAGAAGAAGTGTACCAAATCAAAATTTGGAATTCAACTTGTATAGTATGATAAATAACTTAATTGCTCTATTGAAGAATGTGGACGCTTACTTCTAGTAATGGCTAAAGATATTGGACACTACAACCTAAATACAAAGTTAAGAAATACCCCCCCTAAATTTTATGGGACAATACAGTATCTTTACGATTTAAAGAAAAATGGACATCTGAACTTGAAAAAGAAAGCGGGAGGCAGAAATGAGATAGTGTTGGTAACCACTAAGCATTGAGAAAGCACAACATCAAGGGCATTGAGATAGGCAGCGGAAGAAAATCAGGTAAAGAAAATTAATCCTCTAGAGATTGATTTATAATAATTTTCTCTTCGAGGGAGCATCATTCCTAAAAGGGATTGCAAGATTCAAGCTAAGTAATTACAAACATCCAAATGTAAATCAAACTCAAATAACATCAATAAATAACGAATAGAGACTGAAGAAAGATAACCAAGAGCAAAAAACAACATATTTCGCAACTCGTGAAATCCAAAAGATCATTCACTGATCCAAACGCAAAATAAATAGATAAATAAATAAAACAACAACCATTTCGTCTTTTATCTTTCCACTTTTGATGAAAAATGAAGCAAAAAAATGCAATGGAAATGGAAATGGAGAGAAAGGATATCGGAAACTTATTGAAGAAGAATGAGGGAGTTGATGGAGGGAGCGCAGAGAGTTAAAAAAGGTGGCCTAGAATTCATCATCGTCGTGCCGACGAGCGAACTTGCCGTTGGTTTGGAGAGGGAAGAGGCAACATGAATGTTGGAGACGAGCTTCTACATTCAAAGATAGAGAGGACAAGAGGACGCCAGAGATAGAGAGTCAACAACAGAGACCTTGGGGGTTCCATGTGGGTTTTGGGTGAGTGAAAGACTACGAATGAAAGCAAAAATTGGAGGGAGAGTGAAGAGNAGAAAATCAGTTTTGTTTTTTTTTAAAAAAAAAAATGTAAATCTTTAATGTCGGTTTTAAATCGACATTAAAGATCCGTTTATTTTAAAAAAATTAAATCGACATTATACATCCGGTTTCACTTTTTTCAACCGACATTAAAGGCCAAAATTCTTGTAGTGGATGAGTGTTTCCTTAACTAGTGTCTCCAAGACTTGAATAAAGAGCCATAACCTCTCACTTGCTGAGAGAGGTTTCTTTTTAATGGTTGGGTCATAAATAAGTTGTTCATTAGAAGAGCACTGGTACTTAAGGATATAGAAGTAACCTAGCGGTAAAATGGTAATTTGACCCAATTGGTGTTATGAATACTCATAAAGAACTAACTTGTTATAATTGGTCTATATCCACAGAATCAGAAATATATTTGTTGTGAGAAGAGTGCAGATGTGGGTCTTTAATGAAGTGTACCCATAGTTAATGAACATTGAACGATCTGGTTAATGAGTTCAACCAATTAATCTCATATCGTCGGAGCTTCTGTTTTGTAGGTCCATTAGGTTCTCTTCCTTAGCTCATAAAGGATATTGAGGTTATTTTGTCTTGAATAGCATTTGAAATGTTCAAATTCACTTAGGGAAATAGTATAATGAATATTGATACATTATAATATAAAGTTTACTTTTAATTAAACTTTATTATATAAATTTTGATATGATTCAAAATTAATTTATGAGAGAATTATATATTTGAAGGATTTCAAATATTAATTTAATATGAATTGGACTCATATTAAAACTATAGGTTAAAAATTAAATGCATATTAGATATACATTAAATCTATAGGTTATAAGAAAAATACAATTGAACATGATTCAAATGTAGGTTGAAATAAATATGTGATTTTTAATTAGGTAATTAATTAATTATTCAATTTAATTCAATTTGATTTAATTTTATTTAAACAATTAAATTAAAACCATAGGTTATGTGAGAGATGTTCATTTAAATATTATTTTTGAATAAATTTTTAATTAAATTGGATTTAATTAATTTAATTATTAATTTAATATATGAATAATTATTAATTTAAATTTATTAAATTAATTAAAAGCTAATAACTCCCTTACATGAGAAGGGAGTTATCAACACGTGGATCTCTACCCAAGTTCTTCTCTCACGCCTATTAGACTTGCAAAAAGAAAAAGAAAAAAAAAAAGAATGGAGTTTTTGACAGAAAGGTTCTATGGAAAAGGGGGGAAAAAATCTTCTCTCTAATTCTATCTACAACATCACAAAATTATTATGATTGTTTTCCCTTTTTCAAGATTGGTTCCCACAAACCTTCCACCTCAAGTTCTCAGAGAATAAGAGGGTAGTCATTTTGGTAGTGTTCATGATCAATTGGCAAATTGATTCCATCCCGAGTCTTCAATGAAAGTGAGTAAAGAAAATTCTTCTCCCTGTAGTTTTTTTGTTTCTAAAAAAAAAAACATGTTTAACCTAGGATTTATACAGTAGGTTTATTCTGTATAATTTTGCCAGTTTACTGGTATTTCGGTTTTCCAAATTAATTTCAAGTATGGTTATGTGTTATTCTTCCACTTTGTTAGGGATTTCAACCCTTCAAGTGCAACAAGGAGACTTGATTGTCATGAAGATCGCTTTGGAGCAAAATGTTGCTGATCTATTTACGAATGCTTTCAAGACTAAAGTTTTTTAGGGTCATCGAGAGAGTTTGAGTCTACGACATATACGTCATCTTGTCTAGGGCAAGGGGAGTATTATGGGGTATAGAGTATGCCCCAGTTTATTGTATAGTGTACTTTGCATTGTATTTATATTATACACCCAACTAGCTTTAGGACAAGTGGGAGATTGTTGAGATTAGTGTCCTAAATCTCGTGGGTCTCATAGTTTGTATTCTGAATGACAAATTATTTATTTAATAAAATAATAAGTATTTTATTTGAAATTTAGATTTCATTAACTCAATCCAATAAAGTATAAGATCCTAGGTTACTTAATGTAACTTGAACAGTATGTGGTAGGCATACAAGTGGATTGTGTTCAAGCAATAACCTAAGGTCTGCAGTGTAGTGACAAGGTTGGGTGTCTTGTCTTAGTAAAACAGTGAATATGACCCACCCACTTTGTAAATGTTATAAGAATTGTAAGTATTACAAACAATTTGATCCAAATCGTTCATGTGGAGACATGTGAGTTGGGGTATCCTTTACAAAGAGTTTGTATAAGACTATATCATGAAATGATTAATCTCTCATTATAATACCATTATTTGAAGAGACTAACATTTCATGGGATGACCATAGAGAACTCGATCTTAATCCTCAATGAGTTATGGACTCATGTCTATGAGACAATCATTTTATTTGCATAGATGAGAGTTGCTCGAGTTTTCGACTCAATAAGCGTACCATTTTAGGGATTTGTCCAAGTAGGGAGTTGGGAACATATCTCCATAGGATAGAATTCACTTTTTCCTGCTTTCAGAGAAAGTAGATGATTGCTTCCCTAAGTACTGATTCTGGGTCTTGAACAGGGGGCCCCTCCCTCTCATTGGCTTGAGAGAGATTTGTTTATGGTAGGACCATAAATAGGTTGTTCATTAGAGTATTAGTGGGACTTAAGGAGAAAGAAGTAACTATGGGGGTAAAATGGTAATTTTGACCCAACTATAATTACGGACATTTGTGAAAGGTTGACTTATTGATAACTGGTTATATCCATGAACACATAAATATATCTACAGTGTGCAGAGTGTAGATGTGGGTCATTACTGGAGTGACCTATAATTAATGAATGTTGATTATATTAATTAAAGAGTTTGATTAATTTAATCTCAAATAATTAGAGCTTCTAATTTGTAGATCGATTAGGTCCCGCTACTAGCTCACTAAGGGTAAAACAAAGATAAGCTCTTTTTCGAATAATCTGAATTGTTCAAATTATTTAAGAGAATTTTATATCAATAAGGATTAAAATAAAGTATAATGTATTATGATACGTTATAGTATATAGTTAATTATATATATAATTTATAATTAAAATTATATAATATGAGAAAATAATATTTTAATAAGATTCAGATGTTGATTTAATATGAATTGGATTCATATTAAGACTATAGGTTAAGAGAGACATATAAATTTTTATACGATTTAAATGCATAATTAATAAATATGTGATATTTATATATTAACTAAGTAACTAATTAATTATTGGTTATATATTAAATTTCATTATATATATATATATGTATGTATGTATACACACACGCACAATTTAAATAAATAATAATAATTTAAATAAATAAATAAAAGGGGAAATAACTTCCCTACAATTTGCAGGGGAATGGATATGTGGGTGAAGAGATAACTCCCCTCATGTAATGTTGGTTTATTCCATATATTGATACAAAAGAAAAAACTACATAGAGCTCTATTTTGGGGATACAGAAGTTTAGATTTTTCCTTTTTCTCATTACCCTCTCAATCTCTTAGAGAAAATTCTTCTCTTACAAATTCTTCAATTCCCTACCAATTTAGATCCCACAATCTAATTGATCTTCCCTAAGAATAGTAGGGTAATCTGCTGGTGGTGTTCATTTGTTCATGACCTTAGAACTTTTGCATAAAGAAGAAGGCTTGAGAATTTCCTGGAGAATCGTTCTTTGTAAAAAAAATTTCTCTCAGTTTCACAAATTCTTTCTAAAGCATGCTTAACCTTAGTTTTCTGTAAAATCAATTAAGTTTTTCCCTTTCCAATTCATAGAAACAAGCGATAAAACACTTCTGCATTGGAATTCAATCCCTTCATATGAAATATGGAAAATGGACGCTCATACTGCATTTTTAATGGTAATCTTGAGGAGACCATTTACATGCAGCAAGTAGAAGTATTCCTTAAATGAGGTCAAGAGAAAATAGTTTGCAAAGTTAATTGATCCATTTATTGATTGAAACATGCATCTCGATCATTGAATATAAGATTTGATACCGCATTCAAGTCTTATGGTTTGGTCAGAATGTTGATGAACCTTGTGTTTACAAGAAAATCATCAACAGTTCAGTAGCTTTCTTAGTATTGTATGTGAATGATATCCTACTCTTTGGAAATGATGTGGGTATCAGGCATTGTATTATTGACAAAATGCTTGTCAGATATTCGATGCACAATTCCAAGAAGGGTTTATTACCTTCCAGACATGAAATTTTCTTGTCTAAGGAATATTGCCCTAAGACTCCTCAAGAGGTTTAGGAAATAAAATAGATTTCCTATGCATCACAGCCTCATGTATGCCATGTCTGTACCAGGCCTAACATTTGCTATGCAGTAGGGATGTCAGTAGATGTCAATCTAGTCCAGAATTTGATTATTGGATTGCAATTATGTGAAATCTTCATTCCTATTTCCCTGTTTAAACTAATAACTAAGAGAATCTGACTAGGTATGAACCCCTGCGCTAAAAAGGAAGACCTCTCGGTGTTGAATAGATGTTCTTCGAAAGTTGGAATTTAATTAATTTCAAAGTTAACACGGAACCAGGCGATTGTTGCTAAATGCATAAAAACAATTGAGTCAAATCTAGTGTGAATTTGAGAGCTTGACTCTTGGATAAAGCTTGGAAAAATTGGCTAAGTATTAGACAATGTGTTGATGTTGTGCCATGCGTTGGCCATTAGACATTGAGAGGTTAGTTGGGCATTGAAAGAGGTTGAAGATGGCCGAAAGGAAAGGCTATATGGGGACAAGCATGCGGCAACACTATGTCATGGTGCTATGCGGCAACACTATGTGAGGGTGTTATGCGGTAACACTATGCGACGGTGCTACACGACAGCAATACTAGACGATGGGCTATGGGCGATGAGACAAGCCATGGCGAACGCATGGTGAATTGTCTTTGTGTTACTAAAGTTTGCGGTAATAAGGTTTATGAGGTTGGTTGCGTTGGTTTTGAGCAAGAGACTAAAGACGTTTACAAGCAACAAAGACATACATGCGATGGTCATGAGGGATGCATTAGCAAGAGGCTAGGCGATGGTAAGTTATACCAAGGAGTAAGTTGAATGCAATGAGGATATCTATGACATGGAAGGTGGTACTGAGGATCAAAGGGCGGTGTTGAGCTGAGACTTAGCGTGACTCAGGGGTTGACATGCATTGGAGATGTGTTATATGCGTTGGACATCTGAGGCATGTGGACGCATAGGACAAGGCTTGAGTAAATAGTAAACGGTGGAAGAAGGTTGGTCATAATCCTAGTTGAGCGCATAAGGCAAAGGTAAGCCATGCGGTAGAGGGCATGCGGCCAAAGGGGAGCCTTGCGAACATCTAGCATATGCGACCAACTTGCATCAATGGGATGCAAAAGGTAAGGTTTCATTAATTGGAAATGGCCCAATCGTGGTTAGTAGGTCGCATATGGGAAAAGGTGCTAGGCAGCAATGGCTTGAAGGGTGTTATGTTGAGATTTAAAGACACTNATTTAAAGACACTGCAAGGGCACAAGGTAAGGTTGGATGAACGCATATGAAGTTAGATGGGCGCATATGAGATTGAATAAACACATTCAAGGTCATCATCCGAACATGTGGCCTATTGGGAAGAAACTTAGGCCTTAAGTAAATAAGGTGGATGCACGAGAAGACATGCAAATTTAAGCATTGAGTGTTGGCTAAGGAAGAGGAAGACACCTTAGAATGCGTTGATATGAAGGTTGCATTGATAGTGTAGGGAAAAGACACATCAAATAGGAGGTGGCAAAGGCTGGGCATTGGCAGAAGGTGAGAAATACACCTGGATGTGATCAGTGGAGAAGGCGGGTAAAGAAGAAGGATGAGATGCCTGTAAAAGGGGCAGAACACTTCACTTTAACCCACAAAACATTTAAGTCCATAAAAACTACAAAGAAAGGAGAAAATTAAAGATATTCGTACATTAGACGAGGGGAAAAGGGCGTTGATCGGGCGAAAGTACGAGCAGAGGTGTCGAAGGAAGCTGGGTGTACTGGACAGATGCCTAGGCTAAATTCAAACGAGAAGTTATTCTGAACTACTCATGCAAATCAGGAAAACTGAGAGGTGCTCACTAGTGGGGAAGCAGTCGGGCTAGAGGGAGTAAATTTGAGACTCTGAACTTTCGCCAAGGAGCTCCAAGGCGAAACTTTAAGGTAATTTGGTTAATACATTTTCACACATTTTTTAAGAAGGGAATATCTTGAGAGGCCGAAAAGAGCGAGTAATCTAAACTTGAGTTAAATCTGAAATAGGGTCCAGTGAAAGAATAAGGGAAACTGGGAGAACTAGGAAGAAAGATCTCAGCGGGTCACTGTGAGTGCTTTCTTCTTTTACTCTTTTAAGCATATTTAGAATTAATCTGTTATAGTTATATTATGAGGTGAATATGACGTTGGGATGGTCAGGGGGTCTGTGGACCTAGAACCTGAGCCCAAAATAAATCTTTACAGGATGGTCAGGGGACAAAGGAGTCTAGTTCCTAAGCCTGTGGGAAGGAAAAACCTTGAATAGGATGGTCAGAGGGCCGACGGGTCTAGCTTTTGAGCCCATGAAAGGGAGAACTATGTGCACGTAGGTTGATATTTTTAGATGTGAAATGTTAACTATCTACCATGTATGTAGGTAGGTTTGTGAAAAGTTTCATGGTATGGTGGAGGTTGGCATTGGAGTTTCGTGCTATAATACTTATGATTCCACTCACTGAGCTTTGTAAAGCTCATGAATTGTTTTCTGTGTTCCTCTCGCAGGTAGCAAAAGAGTCCAGAATTCAAAATTGGTCAAGGTCTGCCACAAGTTCAGAAATAGTATTAAATGAGATTGGTAGTCGGGGTAGTGTCACCTATGTAAATGCAACTTGAATTTGTAAACAAGCTTCCTAAATAAAGCATGTAAGATTTTTCCACTACTGTAATAAATAAGGTTCTAAAAGGAAACTAGTAAGCTAATATCAATAAGAGTAGCATTTGTTAATATCATGCCTCTCCTCGGGCTCAGGAATGCGAGTTCGGGGAGGGGTGTGACAAATTAAGACCATCCTTAAGTATCTTCAGAGGACCACATGCTTGTGTATGGAGCTAAGGATTTCATCATTACAGGATACACTAACATTGATTTTCAAGATGAGAAGGATTCTAGGAAATTTACATCAGGATCAGTGTTCACTCTTAATGGAGGGCCTATATTCAGGTAAAGCACAAAATAAGACGCATTGCTGACTCTACCATGGAGGCAGAGTGTGTAGCTACTTGTAAAGCTGCCAAGTAGGCTATATGGCTTAGAAAGTTTCAAACAGACCTAAAATTTGTTCGTGAAATGTCAAAGTTCATTACTTTTTATTGTGACAATAAGATGTTGTGGCAATTTCAGGGAGCCTAAGAGCCATAAGAGAAGAAAACATATTAAGCACAAATATTTTCTCATTTAGGAGATTATGCATCAAGGAGATGTAATTGTCACGAAGATTGCTTCAAAGCACAATGTTGTTGATCCATTTGTAAAGGCTCTCACGACTAAAGTTTTTTAGGGTCCCTGGAGAGTTTGGATCTACGGGACATGCATCATCTTGTCTAGGACAAGTGAGAGACGTTACTAGGTATAGTGTATGCCCTAGCTTATTGTATTGTGTATTTTACTTTGTTTTATAGTTTGTATTGTATACCCTACTAGCTTTAGGACAAGTGAGAGATTTTTGGGGTTGATGCCTAAAATCTCATGGGTTTCGGAGTTTGTAAATTCGTGTATATGAATTATTTATTTAATAAAATAAGGTGTTATTTTATTTTACATTTAGTGTGTATTAACTCAATCCAGTAAACTATAGTCCAAGATTATGTTATGTAACTTAAACATATAAGACATACAAGTGGATCATATTTTCCGTAATAACCTAAATGGTTTGTAGTATATGGATAAGGTTGGGTACCTTATCCTAGTGAAACTATGGATATGACCCACTTTGTGATTGTTACAATAATTGTAAAATGCTAAACAATCTAATCTTGATTGTTCATGTGAAGACACATGAGTGGATGTATCTTATACAAAGAGTTTGTATAAGACTGGACTGCAAAATGGTTAGTCTCTTTTTATAATGTCGTTACTTGAAAAGATTAACATTTCACTAAGATAACCATATGTGACTTAACCTTAATCGTGAGTTGTGAACTCTTGTCTATGAGGGTGATCCTTTGTTCTATATGGGTGAGAGTGGCCAAATTCACCGACTCAATAAGTCTACCATTCTGGGGATTTGTCCAAGTAGGGAGTTGGGAACATAGCTACACAAGATAGAATTTACCCCTTCCCATCTTGAGGTAAAGTAGATGAATTGCTCCCTTAAGGGCTGATTCTGGGTCTTGAACAACGAGGTACCTCATCCTCTCACTAGCCAGAGATTCTAGTTGGATTATGATTAATTGTTCATTAGAGGGATTAGTGGTAATTAGAAATTAGATGTAATTATAGGGGTAAGATGATAATTTGACCCAACTATAGTTACGAGCAATTTGTGAAGGGTAAACTCATTATTGATTGATTATATCTGTGGACATAGAACTATATCTATAGTGCGAAGAGTGTAGTTGTCGATCTTTAGCGGAGTGATTGGCAGTTAATAAATGTTGATTATTTTAATTAAAAAGTTTAATTAATTAATCAGGTATCAACAGAGTATCTAATCTGTAGATCCATAAGGGCGCTTTACTAGCTCATCAAGTATAAAATAAGGAATAATTGTTTTTGGAATAATTTTAATTGTTCAAATTATTTAAGAGAATTAGAGGTATTAATTATATTAATGTGATTAATATAAAGTATAATGTATATTGATACATTATATTATATAGTTAATTATACATATGATTTATAATTAGAACTATATAATATGTGAGAGATAAATATTTAAATAAGATTCAAATATTGTTTATATGAATGAGATTCATAAAAATACAATAGGTTAAAATTTAATGTGAATATAATTCATATTTAAACTATAGGTTATCAAAGAGAGTTTCATTTTAATGTGATTAAGATGCATAATATATGGTTAATTAATTAACAGTCCGTTAATTAATCATATATTATATTGTTAATATTATGTGATATTGAACTTTCCAGCACAAGGGAGATATTTTTTTGTACATGGGAGGGAGTTATTATAACTTCTTCCCTGTTCTGCCTTATTTGTGTTTTTTCACATAACTACAAGGAGTAGAACAAGATAACACAAAAGAAATAGAGAAATTTCTCCCTTAACAAAAAGGTCTGAAGATTCTCTGAAAATTCACTTTCCCTCTTCCATAAACTCTAAAGGAGACCACACATCCTCATTTCTTATCCAAGAATAGCAAGGTTACTATGTGGTGGTGTTCAGACGCTTTATTTCGGTATTCATGTGCTCGGAAAGATTTCCTATGTTTGTGATTGTTGGGAAGACAAAGCAGTGGAGAGGAAACTTGTCAATAAGTGATCTACAAGGACAAGTAGTTCTTCTTTTGCTTCTTCATCTTTGAAGAAAAATATGCTTTAGAATTAAATTGTTTATCCTATGTAAATCTGTATGTTTATTTCTCTATATTTTTTTGTTTTCAAAATTGAATGTAACTTGCACGACGTTTACACGCTTTTGCAAGGAACTCAATTCCTTCATTCAATGTATCCAGATTTTGAATTCAAAATTTTAAGATGTAAAATTATATTAAAAGTTATAAGAACAATAAGAAATAAACTATTTCATGTTATAAACTCAAATATTTTTGTAAAATTTAAAATACGTAATTTATAATATATAGGGTCATTGTTTCCAATGGAAAAATTGTTGGACATATTTTCAAATATAGCAAAGTCTCACTATCTATCAGTGATAGATAATGATAGACACTGATAGACATCTATCGGTATCAACGATAGACACTGATGATGTACGTCTGTGTATATCACTGGCTGTCACTAATAGACAATGATATTTTGTTATATTTGTAAATAGATTTATTGATTTTCCTATATTTGAAAAGAAGCCTTGTATATATTATATATTATATGATATTACAAAATAATAATTATTTTAACATAAAAAAAGTTCAAATATTATTTAGTAATGGTTTGTATTCAACCTAGTATTTAGTGACTAACTAAATATATTTGCAAATACATTTTGAAAATTTTTTAAACTGGAATTTAATTTCTGAATTTGGTACCAAACACATATCTGAAAACATGAAATACAACACTATTTTCTTTGAATCCATTGTTTTAAAAATTCTGTTATCAGATTGTCTATCAAACATACCCTAAGTTTCTACCGTGCCAATCAAACCCTTGCCTGCCACCCCTTCCTTCGTAGGCTTCCTCCTTTTCATGATGAGCAGCATCGTCGTCTATGTCATTCTGCTCGATTGCAATCTACCACAAATCGTTCTGTCGCACCCATTAATTGCCTCACGCTAGGGCTGAGCATGACAAACCGAAAAACCGAGTCAACCGACTGAATCGAAGTTGATAGGTCAGAGGAGGAAGGTCAGCTGGTGTCAGTTTGGAAAAATTCTAAATAAAAAACTTTCCATTTTTTTTTAAAGAATAAAACCGATGAAGTTGATCGACCAATCGAATTTTACTCCTTGACGGTCGAGTTCGGTTTGAATATTTACTAAACCGACCGTAAACATTTTGGTGGTGCTTTACTCTTCGACTCTGACCGACCGATACTCACTCCTACTTCACATTGTCATTTGTGCTGAGATTGCCTCCACCGCAGAGGTTAGTATCGATAAGTGTCATGGTGATGGGATTCGAATCCCGAGCGGAAGCTTATGAATGCCTTGCATACCATAAATCGACTTTTACATAAACATAATCAGTGTACTAAAACAGAATATGTGTAGAATAAACATGTTAAATATCATGATTTAGAGAAAGGAAAAAAACATTCTCATCTTTTTAGATTCCCAAGCTCCTACAACGATCCTCTCGATATTCCAACAAACGACTCCTCCAACGATCTTGAACATGAACGTCTCCTCGAAAAATCTTGAACATGATCACAAGAATAACCTTGTTATTCTCAAGCATTCCAATAGAAGGATAGGTGGTATCCAACTATTGGAAGAGGATGAGGAGGAAAAACCTTTACGAGAGTAGAGAGGATTGCTTTTTGTTGCTTAGGGAAAAATTTGCACAATGAATACTTTATTCAAAAGGGTCATAAGGAATACTTTATATAGATAAGGGACAGCCCCATTCTCCAAGTCTTTTTCCTATTTTCTCTTGTGCATAATTAATTAAATAACACTTATTTAATTACTTTTCACATTAATTAAATAACTATTTATACATTAAATCCAATTTAACGTATATATATTTAATTATTATAAACATCATATGTCTATGTGCAACACCTCTCTATTTATTAATTAATTCTTTGTCGATCTAATCCACTTGAATTAATTATGTGCATCTCATTCAAATGTTTCTTTCCAACTTAATTTAAATTACAGATCACATCCATAATCAGTCACATATTAATCATATTAATAAACATTTTCATCAAATTGATTTGAAAAATTCAAATCATTCATAATTAATATCCTTTAGTGAGCTAACAAAGGGACCAGGTAGACCTATAGATCAGAAGCTCCAACGATATGAGATTAATTGACTAAACTCATTAACTAAGTTAATCAATATTCGTGGGTACACTCCATTAAAGACCCACAGCTGCAATATTTTCATTATAGATATATTTTTGTTTCCAACAATAGAGATCGATAATAAGAAGTTAGTCCTTCATGAGTGTTCGTAACTCTAATTGGGTCAAATTACCATTTTACCCTGAAGTTACCTCTGGATCTTTAAGTACCAGTGCTTCTCTAATGAACAACCTATTTATGGTCCAACCAATAAAAAGAAAACCCTCTCAAGTTTTGGAGACATCACTTAAGGGAACACTCATCTACTTACCCTAAAGATGAGAATGAGTGCCATCTTGTATTATTATGTTCCCAGTTCCCCACTCGGCCTTATCCCCAAAATGGTAAGTTTATTGAGTCAGTGAACTGGCCACTCTCACCATCCCTTGTGAAGATAAGTTCATAATATACTCAGAATTCAGACCAAGTTTCCTAGTTTATCCTAGTGAAATAAAAACCTAATTGGTCAAGGATGTTATATCTAGTAGTTACTATTTTGTGCTTCGGTCTTATGCAAATTCATTGCACAAGATACCCCCACTCGCATGTCATCTACACGAACGCATCGAATCATTGTGTTTGTATCAAATATAAAGTGAGTCGTATCCATAGTGTTAACAGGATAAGGTACCCAACCATATCCCTATATTATAGACTCTTTAGGTTGTATCTTGAACATTGATCCCTGCATGTCTCCACAAAAAGTTTAAGACTCATAAGACAACCTTGGATGTTAGTTTATTAGATTTATGGTTATTAAGACAAAATAGAAAACAACACAATAACATTTATTGAATTAACATCTATAACTCTTTATTGATGATGGTCAATTAATAACACTTACTATCTACGAGTTTTAGGGCATAAAACCCAACAAACTCCAACCTGAACTAAAACTCCAATCAGTGGGTTGTACATGATATCATAATTGAAAAGGTGGAATTATGGTAAATAAATACAATAAAGTAGGGCATCCATATGCCCATTACACATCTCCCACTTGCCCTAGATTATACAATGTACATGTCTCGTAGACCTAGATTCTCTAGATGACCCTCAAACACTTTAGCCGAGAGAGCTTTTTTTAATGGATCAATAATGTTATGCTTTGAGGAAATCTTTGTGACGATCACATCTTCTCATTACACAATCCCTTGTATCAGGTGATACTTTCTTTCAATATGCTTTCCTCGTTTGTGACCACGAGATTATTTAGAGTTGACTATTGCCCCACTGTTGTCACAGTATAAGGTGATGGTCAAGTCCATGGAACCACTTCCAAATCGCTTAAGAACTTCTTGAGCCAAACTGCTTCTTTTGCTACTTCACATACAGCTACATACTCAACTTCCATAGTGAAATCTGCAATTCATCCTTGCTTGATGCTACGCCATTCTATAACTCCCTTGTTCAAGGTAAACACTGATCCTGATGGAGATTTCCTAGAATTCTTGTCCGTTTGGAAATCAGAGTTGGTGTATCCTATTAGGATAAATTCCTTAGCTCCACACACCAACTTGTAGTCCCTTGTTCTCTTAAGATACTTGAGGATGTTCTGAATTGCAATCCAGTGTTCTAACCCTGAATAGACTAGTACCTACTGTATAACAAATTTCTAGCCTAGTGTAGAGCATAACATACATTAAGCTGCTCATAACTGAGGCATAAGGAATACGTCTCATTTCCTCAATTTCTTGAGGTGTCTTAGGACTTTGTTCTTTAGATAAGTGAACTCCGTGCCTAAAAGGTAATAAAGCCTTCTTAAAGTTCTGCATCGAATATCGAGTCAGTATTTTGTCAATATAAGCTGCTTGATACAGAACCAATACATCATTCCCAATGAGTAGGATATCGTCCACATAAAGTTCTAAGAAGGCTACTTTATCATTGATGCTTTTCTTGTAGATACAAGGTTCATTAACGTTTTGATCAAAACCAAAAGATTTGATCGTTGTGTCAAATCTAATGTTCTAAGATCTAGATGTTTGTTTCAACTCACAAATGGATCGATTCAGCTTACAAACTTTTTGCTCCTGGCCTTCAGAAAAGCAGTCTTCACATCCATTTTCC
Organism: Benincasa hispida; assembly: GCF_009727055.1. NCBI lineage: Eukaryota > Viridiplantae > Streptophyta > Magnoliopsida > Cucurbitales > Cucurbitaceae > Benincasa > Benincasa hispida. The sequence continues at coordinate 45,977,529 of NC_052350.1, read as the reverse complement.
ATATCTCATAGTCATAATATGTGGCTATGGACAATAAAATTCTTATAGACTTAAACATAGCAACAGGAGAAAAAGTTTCTTTATAGTCAATCCCTTCCCTCTAAGTATAACCCTTTGCTACAAGTCTAGCTTTGAAGGCCTGTACCTTTCCAGCTACATCTCGCTTTTTTTTTTTATTTACACCTTATGGGTTTGACCCCTTTAGATGGATCTACAAGCTCCCATACTAAATTGGAGTACATAGTCTCCATTTCAAGGTAAGGATTTTACTCGCTATTTCTTATCTACGGCATTCATTACTTGTTTATAGGACAATGGATCCTCAATACTATCATCTGGTATGACAACATGAGTTTCAGTTGAACCCAAGTAACGATTAGGATGTATCACAACCCTTCCACTGCATCGAAGCACTTTCATTGATTGAGAAGGACGAGATTGACCTGAAGTGCTGACTTCTTTATCAACTCTTGATGAAGGACCAACTGCATCAATGACCGTTGTTGATGCTTAATATCATTTTATTACATGTTTTATGATCTCTCATGTGATCATCTTCTAAAAATGTAGCATTTGATTAAATAAACACCTTATTTTCTTGAGGGTCATACAACATACTACCTCTCGTTGACTTAGGATAACCAATAAATTGCCATAATCTTGAACAAGGTTTCAACTTCTTAGGACTTGTCACTAATACATGTGTAAGAGAATCCCAGATTCTAAAGTAACACAAACTCGATTTATGCCCCTTTCATAACTTGTTTCCAAAACATTCTTCGATGGAACATTGTTCAAGATGTGAACTACAGTCTCTACTGTATACCCCCAAACGAGTTAGGCAATTGAGCATAGTTCATCATAGAACGAGCATATTTAATAAGGTTTTATTTCTACTTTCTGATGCACCGTTCTGCTGAGGTGTACCAGGTGTTGAAAGTTAGGATTCAATTCCATGTTCTATCATATAGTCCTGGAATCCTAAATCCACGTACTCTCCACCCCAATCAGATCGAATTATTTTAATTAGTTTACTTAATAGGTTTTCAACCTCAACCTTATATTCTTTGAACGTTTCAAAGGCTTCAGGCTTATGTTTCATTAGGTATAAATAACTATACCTCGAATAATCATCTATGAAAGAAATGAAGTATTTGTACTCTCCTCGAGCCTTTACATTCATTGAACCACAAAGATTCAAATGTATAAGCTCTAAGGTCTCTTTTTGAAGGAAATCAAAACAGAGATCTCCATGAGCAGCAAAAGTGGATCGTTCCAAATTCCATTCAGAATGAACACAAATAATTACAGTCTTAAATGGAAACGAACAGGTTATGCATAAACAGAAATTACAGCATGCTACAAGAAGATACAAGGTACTTAACAAACTTATCATATTATATTTATAACCTCCCACTCAATTCAATTATTAGAGAAAAAGACTTAATTACCATATAATTAATATATTATAAATAAATATGATAACAAACTTATCATATTATATTTAAAACCTATAGTTCTAATATTTAATCATATGAAACATATAAACCATAGTTCTTTTTCTATTTATTGTACTTAATATAAATCATATTTATATTAAATCCTCCAATTAATGTATCTAATACATCATATCAATTATATCATATATAATTGAATTTTCTCTTGTTAATTTGAACACTTCAAACTAACCAAAAATATGATTCTCAACTTGAACCCATTGAGCTACCAAGGGGACCTCATGGACCTGTAGCTTGAAGCTTCAACGGTATGTGAATGACTGACTAAACTCTTTAGTCACGAGATCCATCATCCATTAATTTTTTGTCACTCCACTAAAGACCGACAATTGCACTCTTCGCACTACAGATATATTTATATGTCCATATAACCAATCAACAGTGCGATAACCTTTCATAAATCGCTCGTAAGTACAGTTGGGCCAATTTACCGTTTTGCCCCTATAGTTACATCTAACTCCTTAAATACCACTGATTCCTCTAATGAACAATAAGTCATAATCCTACTATGACTGAGAGAGGGTGTGGCCACTATGTTTAAGACCCGGAATCAGCCCTTAAGAGAGCAATTTATTTACTTACTCCTGCTTCGGGGAAGGAGTGAATTCCGTCTTATGTAGTTGAGTTCCCAGCTCCCTAATCAAACGAATCCTAAAAAAGGTAGGCTTGTTGAGTTGGCCATCTGGCCATTCTCACCCATACTAATCGAAGGACTACCCTAATACGGAGGAGTTCCCAACTAACTTAGGATTAAGATCATGTCACCTATGGTCATTTTAGTGAAATGTAAGTCTAATCATTTCGTGGTCCGGTCTTATACAAACTCTTTGTATAAGACACCCCCGCTTGCATGTCTCCACATGAATGGTCAGGATCAGACCATTTGTAGCACTTTACAAGACTTGTAAATATCTACAAAGTGGGTCGTATCCGTAGTCTCACCAGGATAAGGTATCCTTCATTTATCTTTATACTACAAACCATTTAGGTTATTACTTAAGGCATGATCCACTTGTATATCTCACATACGTGCTTAAGTTACATGAAATAACCACGGATCTTAGTTTATTGGATATGAATAAATGAAAATAAAATAACATTTATTTTATTAATAACAATGTGTACAAAATGTTTACAAACTATGAGACCACTGGGAGAATTAAGACACCAATCCCAACACTTTCACTCTATAACTTTTTACACTAAAAAATCTTTTGGTCATTTTTCCTACAAGACAGGATTCACATGGAGCAGAAGCATCATCTTCTAACTTGCTTAGAAGTCCATTCTTTACCAATCTCCCGATCCTGTCGAGATTTATGTGACCTAATCTCAAATGCCAAAGATATGTTTCATTGTTACTTTGAGAGATTTTTCGCCTTTTTGTTTGGGTATTCACAGTTTTAAATATCTCATGATTTAAAAGTGCTTTTGATTCAGTTGGTCTTAACAGATATAAGTTGTCTTCTAGTTTAGCTGATCAGATAGTCACACCATTTTTCATAATGAACACTTCATAAGAAGAAAAATAAATAGCGTACGATTTTACGATTAAACAAGAAATAGAAACAAGGTTCTTCATCATTTTCGGAAAAATGTATAAGTTTTCAAAAAACAGAAATCTACTTCCGAAAAACAACCTAGCAGCTCCCACTGCACGAGCTGCAATGGCATCTCTCGTTCCAACCTTGAGCATCATTTCACACTTCTCGAGCTATTGGAAGGAACTAATTTCTTGTAAAGAAGAACAAACGTGATTAGTAGCTCCTAAATCAAGTATCTAGGCATCATGGTCATTTTCCACTAAAAAGTTTCCAGAACTAGTAAATCATATTTACCTTACTTCTCTTTCTTCTTCTCAGCAAGGAACTTGGGACAATTGCATTTCCAGTGACCATCCACATTGCAGTGGAAGCATTCGCCCTTGTCAGCCTTACCCTTGCCCTTGCCCTTCCCAGTAGCGGGAGTCTTCCCGTTCCCTCCTTTCTTTTTCTGGATCTTCTTAGAACCAAAGGATGAAGGAATAGACTTAATTCTCAAGGATGAATCTTTGTGGAACTTTCTAGAATGGGCAACATTTGCCTCTCCTTCTACATGTAGGGACCATAATTGAATCCCGTTGCAACAAATGCATCTCGTGTGAGAACACCTTGCATCCCGCAATTTAATTTTTACATTAAACAAAATTGTTGTACTAGACAAAATATATAAACATGTAAATTAGCATTCTATTTGGGAAGGATTAGAATGATTCTTATCTTTTTAGATTCTCCAAGTGCCACGAACAATCCTCTCCAAAGTTCCAACGGACGGATCTCCAAACGGCCTTGATCACGAGCTACTCCTTGAGCGATCTCAAACACTACCACGAGAGTTACCTCGTTATTCTCTAGGATTCGAATAAAGGGATAGATGGTATCCAACTATTGGAAGAGGGAGAGGAGAAAAGTGTTCTGGAGAGTTGAAAGAATTTATGACTTAGAGAAAATTCTACACAATAATACTTAAAAGTTGTGTATTGTCAGAGTTTCTCTCCAATCAAAGTGTGTTGAGTGTATTGTCAATATATTTTCCTTTTCTATAATTAAATAACATTTATTTAATTAACTAGCCCATTTAATTAAATAACACTTATGTAATTTTTTATTTGCACAATAATTAAATAACTACTTATACATTAAACCCAATTTAATGTATATATTTAATTATCATATATATTCCATGTATATATGCAAAATCTCTTTATTAATTAATTCTTTGTGAATCTAACTCACTTGAATTAATTTGAATCTTATTCAAATATTACTCTCCAGTTTAGTTATAGATTACATCCATAATTAATTATATATTAATCACATTAATATATAGTTTCCTCAAATTAATTTCAATAATTCCAATTATCCCTTTTAAGTATGCTCTAGTAAGCCAATGGAGGGAGTTGGTGGACCTGTACATCAGAAGCTCCAACGATATGAGATTAATTGGTTAAACTCATTAACCAAGTTAATCAATATTTGTTAACTGTGGGTACACTCCACTAAAGACACACAGCTACACTCTTCTCACTATAGATATATTTTTGTATCCACGAATATAGACCAATACCAATAAGTTAGTTCTTCACGAGTGTTTGTAACTCCAACCGGATCAAATTACAATTTTACCTTTAGGTTCCGTCTAAAACCTTAAGTACCAAATGAACAATCTATTTATGGTTCAACCAATAAACAGAAACCCTTCTTGGGCCAATAAGAGGGTAGGGTTCTTTGTTCAAGTTCTGGATACACCATTTAAGAGAACACCCATCTACTTACCCTCAAGAAGGGAAGCAGTGAATTTCATCTTGTATTATTATGTTCCCAGCTCTATACTTGGTCTTGTCCCCAAAATGGTAGGCATATTGGGTCGGCGATCTGGACACCCTCACATATACAAATCAAAGGCAAATCCCTCGTGAAGGAGATCATAATATACTCAGGATTAGGAATAAGTTGCCTCGGTCATCCTATTGAAATAGAAACCTAACTAGTCAATGGTGTTAAATCTACTGGTTACTATTTCATGACCCAGTGCTATGCAAACTCATTGCATAAGATACTCCCACTTACATGTCACCTATACGAATTTGTTGGGTCATTATAGTTTGTATCAAATATAATGTAGGTCAAATCCATCGAGTTACCAGGATGATGTACCCAACCTTATCCCTATACTATAGCCTCTTTAGGTTGTATCTTGTGAAGGAAAATTCAACATGAGAAGATCCTTGAGCAGAAGCGGATCGTCCAAATTCCATTTCGATTTTAGTCTAAATCAAATTATGCAATCAAAGTAAATTCCAACATGCTTTTCAAATGAAATACATAGTTCAAGGGAAATCACCTTTGAAGAACACTTCTTCTCGTATCCCTTAAATAGTCACAAACTCCTCGATCAAACAGCAACAAGAGCTTGAAGACCTTCTTCAAGTGAATCATGAAGAAAATGGGAAGAGAACACTACCACTCGGATTCCTTGGTATGCTCGGGGTGAGAACCCAGTAATGGTGGGCTCTGACTATTTTGGTTAAGAAGGTATTTATGAGTTTGGAGGAGGAAGACGATCGAAGAAAAAAATACTATCGCATAGACAGCTTTTCGATCGTTTAGGCTATTGCATAGCAAATGTCTTCCTATCGCATAGACAAAAAGAGCCTATCGTATATGCTCTTTATTTGTCGTGTAGACTACCACATAGTCTCTCTTTGTGTTCTCGTTGTAATTTTGTTTTCTTAGTCAAAATCCCCTCTGAAAATGAAAAACTCTTTTTCATATTATTCTAATTGCCATAAAATTTCCATAACCACCAACTAAGGTAATTTTTGAGCAAAAAAGATTATTATTCAAAATAATAAATAACATAAATAAAACTGATAACCAAGTTATCATATTATATTTATAACCTATAATTTTAATATTGCATCACATATAATATAAACTATAGTTTTTTTTCTCTATTTTATGGCATTTAATATAAATCATACTTATATTAAATTAACAACTATTTGAATCTCATTCAACTATTTATTCCTCCAATTAATGTATCAAATACATTATATCAATTATATTACATATAGTTGAATTAATTGAATTATATCATATATAATCAAATTCCCTCTTATTAATCTGAACAATTAAAATTAACCCAAAAATTGATTCTTAGCATAATTCTTTTGAGCTACCAAGGGGACCTTATGGACCTGTAGCTTAAAGCTCCAATGGTACGTGAATAATTAATTAAACTCTTTAATTACATTATCCACCATCCGTTAACTATCGAGCACTCCACTAAAGACCGACCATTGCACTCTTCACACTACAGATATATTTCTGTGTCCAGGGGATATGACCAATCAACAGTGCGATGACCCTTCATAAATTTCTCATAAGTACAACTAGGCCAAATTACTATTTTGCCCATGTAGTTACATCTAACTCCTGAAGTACCACCGATTCCTCTAATGAACAATAACTCATAGTCCCACTATGACCAAGTCGTCTCAAGCCAAGAGAGGGCGTGACCACTATATTTAAGACCCGGAAGCAGCCCTTAAGGAGTAATTTATCTACTTGCCTCTGTATCGGAGAAGGAGTGAATTTCGTCTTGTGTAGCGGAGTTCCCAGCTCCCCAATCAGACGAATCCCTAAAAATGTAGGCTTGTTGAGTTGGCAATTAGGTCATTCTCACTCATACAAATTAAAGGACTGCCTTCATGAGCAGGAGTTCACAACTCACTCAGGATTCAATTCATGTCACCTATGGTTATCCTAGTGAAATGTAAGTCTTTATTATTAACGGTGTTATATAAAGAGATTAATCATTTCGTGGTCCAGTCTTATACAAACTCTTTATATAGGATATCCCCGCTCGTATGTCTCCACATGAATGATTAGGATCAGATCATTTGTAGCATTTTACAACACTTGTAACACCTATAAAGTGGGTCATATCCATAGTGTTACTAGGATAAGATACCCAGCCTTATTCATTTACTATAAACCATTTAAGTTATTATTTAAACAAGATCAACTTGTATGTCTCTACATACTTGTTTAAATTTACATAAAATAACCTCGGATCTTAGTTTACTTAATTGAGTATATGCTTATAAAATAACACTTATTTTATTAATAATAATATGTTTATATAGAGTTTACAAACTACGAGATTATAAGAAGATTTAGGGCACCAATCCCAACAATCTCCCACTTGTCCTAAAGCCTAGGGAGACTAATATACAATACAAATAAAGTACAAAATACAATAAACTAGGGCATACACTACCTCCATAACATCTTCCACTTGCCCTAGACAATGTGCGGCATATCCCTTAGACCCAGACTTTCTAGATGACCCTCGAACAGTTTAGTCGTTAGAGCCTTTGTAAACGGATCAGCAACGTTGTGCTCCGACGCAATCTTCATGACAATCACATCACTGCGATGCACAATCTCCCAGATCAAATGATATTTTCGTTTTATGTGCTTGCCTCTTTGGTGACTCCTAGGTTCCTTAGTATTTTCCACAGCACCACTATTATCACAAGAAAGTGTGAGGGGCAAAGACATATTTGGAACAACTTTCAAATCAGTACGGAACTTCTTAACACAAAAAACCTCTTTAGCAGCTTCACAAGCAGCTACGTATTCGACTTCCATAGTGGAGTCCGTGATGCATCCTTTCTTGATGCTTCGCCATACTATAACTCCTCCATTCAGAGTGAACACTGACCCTAATGTGGATTTTCAAGAATCCCTATCAATCTGAAAGTCAGAGTCTGTGTATCCTATAAGGATCAAATACTTATCTCCATACACGAGCATATAGTCCCTCGTTCTCTAAAGATACTCGAGGATGGTTTTAACAGTCAACCAGTGATCTAATCCTGGATTGGGCTGATATCGACTAACAATCCTTATTGCATAGCAAATGTCAGGTCTAGTACATAACAATGCATACATAAGGCTACCAATAATCGATGTATAGGGAATCAGTCTCATTTCCTCAACCTCTTGTGGAGTCTTAGGACACTGTTCGTTAGACAAAACAATTCCATGCCTGAAAGGTAATAAACCCTTCTTGGAATTGTGCATCAAACATCTGACAAGCATCTTGTCAATATACGATGCCTGAGACAAGATCAACCTTTTGTTTTTACGATCCCTTATGATCTGGATCCATAGAACAAACTGCGCCTCTCCCAAATCCTTCATTTGAAATTGAGCAGCTAGCCATTTCTTAACGTCAGTCAGAAAACCTACATCATTCCCAATAAGTAGGATATCGTCCACATAAAGTACAAGGAAAGCTACTGAGTTGTTGATGGTTTTCTTGTAAACCTAAGGCTCATCAACATTCTGATTAAAGCCATAAGATTTGATCGCAGTATCAAATCTTATATTCCAAGATCAAGATGCTTGTTTTAGTACATCAATAGACCGGTTAAGCTTGCAAACTTTTGCTATTGATCTTGTTCAATGAGTCCTTCTGGTAGAACCATGTAGATGGTCTCCTCAAGATTACCATTCAAAAAGGCAGTCTTAACGTCCATTTGCCATATCTCACAGTCATAATATGTGGCTATGGACAAGAGAATCCTGATAGACTTTAACATGACAAAAAGTGAGAAAATTTCTTCGTAGTCCACTCCCTCAACCTAGGTATAACTCTTTGCCACAAGTCTAGCTTTAAAGCTCTGTACCTTTCCATCTACACCTCTTTTCCTCTTGTAGATCCATTTACAACCTATAGGTTTTATCCCAACAGGTTGATCTACAAGCTTCTAGAAAAAATTGAAGTACATAGACTCCATTTCAAGATTCATGGCTTTAATCAATTCATCTTGGTCATCATCTTCCATTGCTTGTTTATAAGACAATGGATCCTCAACTCCATCATCAGATATTATGTTTTAGGCTTCTGTTTAACCCATGTAGCGTACAGGTGGGTTCACGACCCTCTCACTACGTCAAGGAAATCTCAACTCTTGAAATGATTTACTAGATGAACTGACATCAATAACCCTTGTTGATCTATAAGCTTGTTCAACAACTCTTGTTGAAGTCTCAGCAATCTCATTAGAAATCTCATCTAAAACAAGTTTACTTCATGGCTTATGATCCCTCATGTGGTCTTCTTCCAAGAACCTAGCATTTGTCTATACAAACACTTTATTTTCATTTGGATCATAGAAGTATCCACTTCTCATTTACTTGGGGTAACCTACAAATAGGCACACTTTTGAACGAGGTTTCAACATTTTGGGGTTTCCCATAAGCACATGGCTTGGACATCCCTAAATCCTAAAGTGGCGTATACTACCTTTATGACCTCTTCATAACTCAAAAGATGTTTCAGAAACACTCTTTGAGGGAACATTGTTCAAAATATAAACTGTAGTCTCTACTACATATCCCAAAAACGAGTCTGGAAGATGAGCATAACTCATCATAAACTGAACCATGTCCAACAGGGTTTGGTTTCTCCTTTCTGATACACCATTCTGTTGAGTTGTACCTGGGGCTAAGAATTGAGACGTGATTCCATGTTCTATGATATAGTTTTTGAATCTTAAGTCTATATACTCTCCACCATGATTAGATCGTAGTGCTTTTATCTTCTTACCTAACAAGTTTTCAACTTCAGTCTTGTACTCCTTGAACTTTTCAAGAGCCTCTGATTTATGTTGCATTAGGTATAGATATCAAAATATAGAATAATCATCTACGAAATAGATGAAATATTCATACCCACCTCGTGCTCTTACATTCATCGGACTACAGAGGTCTAAATGTATAAGCTTCAAGGTTTCCTTGACTCTATAACCTTTTCCAGTACAAGGTCGTTTGGTCATTTTGCCCACAAGGCATGATGCACATACCGTTAAAGAGTTTTCTTTTAAACCATTTAGAAGTCCACTTTTCATCAACTTGTCAATCCTATTGAGATTGATGTGACCTAACCTTAGGTGCCAAAGATGGGCATTTTTTTAGGAGAAATTCTTTGTCTTTTTACAGTTGTTGCTAGTTTGAACATTTCAGTATTGAGCACAACTTTTATGACTAACAGTCTTAGTACATACAAGTTATTTTCCATTGAACCAAAATCTATCTCCATTCTATTCTTAAAAAGAAACACTTTATTCTCAGAGAAGGAAATGGAATAATTTTTTTCAATCAGACAAGAAATGGAAATTAGGTTCCTCTTGATATGAGGAACTACCTATACGTTATCCAATAACAGATATCGTTTCTTGTCCAAAAATAACTTAACCCCTGCCTACAGCAGCTGAAATAGCCTCACTAGTACCAACTCTAAGAGCCATCTCTCTAGATTTCAACTGTTTCCAAAAACTAAATTCTTGATGGGAAGAACACACGTGGTTAGTAGCCCCTGAATCAATTATTCAGGTAGAATCATCATTCTATACTAAGCACGTCTCCAAGACAAATAAATCATATTTATCGTCTTTAGAGTTCTTCCTTTTCTAGAGAGTAGTGGGATTAGTATCAAAACCCATATTATAAACTCCAAGTTTCATTTCAAAGGACAATCCTTGTCGATGAACTTCATCAGAGTTAACAACAATTGCTTTCTCTGTTAGTCCCTTAACATTGAATGTGGACTGGAGATTATCTTAGGAACTGACACAACTGGTTTCATTGTCATCAATCCCATTTTGCTTGAATAGTGAGAACTTATGTTCAAATAATTCTTGCAACGATTCCATGATCTCATGTACAATGACCATGTTCTCAAACTTTTTGGCCAACGCATCAGGTATATGCTTGCCAAAATGTGAAGTTAGGCCCTTGAATTAGCCTTCATCCACCCCTCATATGCATTATGATAATTTCGTGGTGCATCAAGGGTTGGAACTTGAGGACAATCCTCAAACATGAAAACTCCGAGGTCGTTTACCACAAAAAATGTTTTAATATATTCTTTCCACTTCATGTAATTAAAACCGGTCAAAGTAGAAAAGGCAACTAACTGAAAATCAATCATTGACATTTTGTTGGAAAAACAAACATATTGATCGACATTATATTTTAGTACAAGTCTTTAAAAAAAATCCAATCAATTTTAGCAAAGTCTAAATGAACCCTATATAACATCTAGTTTTGCAATGACGCTTCAGTGATTTAAGACAAAATCCATCGAGGGGTAGTCAATTTCTCCCTTCACTGAATTGAGACACTCTCAACTAATCATTACACAAGAATAACTCTTATTCTATAATGATCAATCATCATTGATTTGGTCAAGAAATCATTAACTTACTTAACAATTTCCCGTAAGTGTGACCCTTCACTTTAGGTCCTAGATTTCTTCCCTAATTAGCCAACCGAAGGGAAAAACCGATTGGAGTAAAAACTAAAGCGACCCTATCCATTTTTGGAGTTCGCCTTGACATTGACCAACTGCACAAACCATCCGAAGGGGGTCGCTCCCAGGGCGCCTCGAGGCCGTGCAAGAAAGTCTCATAGTGCAAACCAATGAAAGAGACCACGACACATGTTGACACACATCCTTCTCTTACTTACTATAAATACTCTCTCCATTCACCTTGACATGCGACCATGTTTCGTCTTCTCCATCGAAACACACTGCAACCTTCACATCTGTGCTTCACAAACGACTCAAAACCTAAACGAATACAGACTCGATTGGAAGAAAAATGCCTAAAAACGCAGGGGCCCTTACAATTTAACTTTTGAAATTAAAAGGAAAGCCATAAACAGAGACAATTATCCCAAAATTATCCATCAAAAAGCATCCACAAACATTTAACAATTAAACGCAATGTAGAACTTTAAAAAAAAGCCACCAAAGTGTAAATGATTTCAATACAGCAAATGGAATTTGGAATCAAAACATAACCAGGCTCTGATATCAATTGAAGGGAAACTCAACATGAGAAGATCCTTGAGTGAAAGCAGATCGTCCAAATTCCATTTCAATTTTAGTATAAATTTACAGTACAACATATAGATTATGCAATCAAAGTAAATTATAACATGTTTTCAAATAAAATACATAGTTCCAGGGAAATCACCTTTGAAGAACACTTCTTCTTGTATCCCTTGAACGATCACAAACTCCTCGATCAAACAGCAACAAGAGTTTGAAGACCTCCTTCTTGTGAATCATGAATAAAATGGGAAGAGAACCCTACCACTCGGATTCCTTGGTATGCTCAGGATGAGAACCCAGGTGTGGTGGGCTCTAACTATTTTGGTTAAGAAAGTATTTATGAGTTTGGAGGAGGAAGACAATCGAAGAAGAAGCACTATCGCATAACAAGCTTCTCGATTATTTAGGCTATCGCATAGCAAATGTCTTCCTGTCGCATAGATAAAAAAAGCCTATCGTATATGCTCTGTGTTTGTCGTGTAGACTATCGCATAGTCTCTCTTTGCGTGCTGTTGTAATTTTGTTTTCTTAGTCAAAATCCCCTATGAAAATGAAAAACTCTTTTTCATTTTATTTCATTTGCCATAAAATTTCCATAACCACCCACTAAGGTAGTTTTTGAGAAAAATGGATTATTATTCAAAATAATAAATAATATAAATAAATATGATAACCAACTTATCTTATTATATTTATAACCTATAGTTTTAATATTGCATCACATACAATATAAACTATAGTTATTTTTCTCTATTTTATGATATTTAATAAAAATCATATTTATATTAATTAACAACTATTTGAATCTCGTTCAAATATTTATTCCTTTAATTAATGTATCAAATACATTACAACAATTACCTCATATCTAATTGAATTAATTTAATTATATCATATATAATTAAATTCCCACTTATTAATTTGAACAATTCAAATTAACCCAAAAATTTATTCTCAACATAATCCTTTTGAGCTACCAAGGGGACCATATAGACCTGTAGCTTGAAGCTCCAACAGTACGTGAATAATTAATTAAACTCTTTAATTACATTATCCACCATTCGTTAACTATCAAGCACTCCACTAAAGACCGACCATTGCACTCTTCACACTACAGATATATTTCTGTGTCCATTGGATATGATCAATCAACAATGCGATGACCCTTCACAAATTGCTCATAAGTACAGCTAGGCCAAATTACTGTTTTGCCCATGTAGTTACATCTAACTCCTGAAGTACCACTAATTCCTCTAATGAAGCATAACTCATAGTCCCACTATGATCAAGTCCTCTCGAGCTAAGAGATGGTGTTACCACTATGTTTAAGACCCAGAAGCAGCCCTTAAGGGAGTAATTTATCTACTTTCCCCTGCATTGGGGAAAGAGTGAATTTCGTCTTGTGTAGCAGAGTTCCTAGCTCCCTAATCAGACGAATACCCAAAATGGTAGGTTTGTTAAGTTGACAATCTTGCCACTCTCACTCATACAAATCAAACCCCTACCTTTATGAGCATGAGTTCACAACTCACTCAGGATTTAGGTCATGTCACTTATGGTCATCCTAGTGAAATATAATCTCTATCATTAACAGTGTTATATAAAGAGACTAATCATTTCGTGGTCCGGTCTTATACAAGCTCTTTGTATAAGATTCCCACGCTCGCATGTCTCCATATGAATAATCAGGATCATATCATTTGTAGCACTTTATAACACTTGTAACACCTATATAGCAGGTCGTATCTATAGTGTCACCAAGATAAGATACTCGACCTTATCCATTTACTACAGACCATTTAGGTTATTATTTAAACAAGATCCACGTGTATGTCTCTACATACTTGTTTCAATTTACAGAAAATAACCTCGGATCTTAGTTTATTGGATTGAGAATATGCTTATAAAATAATACTTATTTTATTAATAACAATATGTTTATACAAAGTTTACAAACTACGAGATTACAAGGAGATTTATGACACCAATCCCAACATCTTGCACATTGATCCCTGTCTGTCTCCATATATAGTTCAAGACTCATAAGGTAGCCTTAGATGTTAGTTTATTGGATTTAGGGTTATTTAGATAAAATAGATAACAAAACAAACTATAACTGTCACACCCCCTCCCAGGCCTTAAACCCCAAGACTGGGAAGAGGGCATGATGACATACTAGCAGCATTCCCAGACAACATTTTAATTTAACATTTCCCCCTTTATCTATTAAAAATCTTAACATGTTTACAGTAATCTATCTAAATTTCATACATATAGCTCAATTTCCTATACTCTTCTATTACATGATCCGAGTCGTGCCCTGAGAAATTACCAAGTCCTAGTGTTTTGGTGGTTGTAGACTCCTTCCTGAACGCTTCGCTTTGTAACCTGAGGGAGGGGGGGAATAGAAGAAAACATTTGGAAAAGCGTGAGCTAAAAAGCCCAGTGAGTGGTGATTTTTTTAAAAAATAACGATCACTTTACAAAACATATTTTTGGGAAGTCAATCACATAATCACAATTTTAGTATAATCTATGCATGATTATATGTAATTTCATTCAATCATTACCTCCCAGTCTCATTCTATACTTGGCATATTCACATCATGCATATATTAACAATCATAACAACTTTTTATGGAAACTTTCCTATAACCCGCTTTCCCCCGCCAATGTGCACATCGACAATTCTTTCCCGCTAGTCATGCTTAGGTATCTTGACTATATTTCCCGCCAGTCGTCACCGACTATTATTTTCCGCCGACCTAGGCCGACTATATTTTTCCCACCAAGAACCATTTTTAAGCATGTTAATTTATGTGTTTCGGGTATAATCTTAGTTTCCATAGAAATTACACAGGAAATATCTTGGCAAGTAACATTACATCATAAGCATGCATCTAGTTCTTATCTATGCATTTATTCACATATCAATGCATAAAACTAAATAACCACTCATCGTAAGCAAGATTCCTACTAAAACCACTTTGAGAATACCTTCCTGAGAGTTCCTCCATATCAATGAAAATTCCTTAATTAACACTTGTTATATCAATAAATAATCCAAAAATAGCCAAAATACCATTATAAAATGAAAGTACCAGCTTCCTCACTCCAACTTAGCCAAAATCCTAAAATTAGCCCCTTTAGAGGTTCTTTGGACTGTGGCAGGCAGCTGGGCATTTGACTGTGTGCAGGGTGGGCGTGCTGTGTCGCACAGTGGGCTGCTGCGTTGGGCATGCATGATGCGTCGCACGGTGGCTGCTGTGTTGGCTGGCGTGTGTGATGCGTTCGTGCGAGGCACACTGATGGACGGACGCAGCGCTGCAATGTGCAAGGCGTGCGCGCTGTGTGCTGGATGCGTTGGCTGGCTCCAATGTTTCACCAACGCAACTTTAGCTCCTTCAGACCCCAATTAATTTGGCAGCCTAAATACTCAAGCGTAACACTCTAAATAAGCTCTCAACACAGAGATTTTTGTGATTGCATGAATGAATTCTTCTCGCCTACCCCTCTATTTATAGCCATCCCAAACTCACCCCCTTGTGACAACTCAACTTCCATTTGTCTCTTTTTGAAGCTGCCAACACTTAGCCTATTCCAACACAGCCTTGAGTTGTTCTCACCTTAATTTTCCAGCCAAAATCCTCATTTTGCATGCAACCTCCTTCATCCACCTTCTACTTAGGGTGATAAGACCTCTTTTGCATGTAATCTCCTTTGTCCACCTCTTGCTTAGAGCTTTATGTGAACCTCCTTTACCCACCTCAATCACTTAAATACTTAACATGTTCATCTATCTAATTTGTTAAGCTTATCAACGCATTTCATAAATATTGCCATCTCCCCTTGAAATTCTTTTTCCCATCAATTAGCCTTTCTTTTGTCCACAACGCATAGCAAGCCAACTCACTTCCATCGAAATCCCACTTAGCCATCGCATGAGTCAGTCATCACCAACGCATAGGGTGGCCGCTCATCCTCGACGCATGGCTCACTAGGTATGTCCGCATGGCTTGCTTGGCATGGATGCATAGTGCTTGGCATAGGCGCTGGCCATCAACGCATGGACGTGCTGCATAAGCGTTGTTCATTGCTCTCTTGCTCGGCCGCATGGGTGTGCTTGGCCGCATGGTCGTGCCTCGACACATTAATGCTCGGTAGGTCTCTTCAACGCATGGCCATTCAACAATGTGCTCACAACGTAGGCTGCCCGTTCGACACATGGACTGTACGTTTGGCGTAAGGCATCGACGCATGGCTGCTCAGCAAGTTCGAAAGTGCTCGACACATAGGATGGGCGTCCGGCATGCCCGCTCGACGCATAGGCAGGGGCACTTGGCATACCTGCTCGACGCATGGGCTGTTTGCTTGGGCTTGACACATGGGTTGTATGCTTAGGCTCGACGCATAGGCTTTATGCTTGGGCTCGACGCATGGGTTGTACGCTTGGCATGCCCGCTCGACGCATGCCTCCAATGAATGCCTTGCCCGTTTTCGCATGCCCTTGCGTTAGTTGCATACAAGCCTATGATCATTGCCCAAGTATTCTTGCTTCCACCCTCCCACGCACTCTTGTGTTCAATGTGCTTAAGCCCTCCATATGCGTTTGCCACCTTTTGATATAATTTAGTACTAATGCTTTCACCCTTGGCCCAATATCTTTATTACATAAGATTTTCCTTCTCCAAATAACCTTCCACCTTGGATTTAGTATTAGGGTCTCACAATAACATTTATTGATTGAACATCTATAACTCTTTATTAATGTCGGTCAATTAATAACATTTACTATCTACGAGTTTTAGGGCATGAAGCCCAACAAACTCCCATATGAACTAAAACTCTTGTTAGTGGATTGTACATAATTCAAAAGGAAAGATTATTTAAATAAATATAATAAAATAGGGCATCCATATACCCATTACACATCTCCCACTTGCCCTAAATTATACAATGTACATATCTCGTAGACCTAGACTTTCTAGATGACCCTCAAACACTTTATCAGTAATGGCTATTGCCCCACCTTTTTCAAAGTATGAGGTGATGGGCAAGTTCATATTTGGAACCACTTCCAATTCATTTGGGAATTTCCTTAGCCAAACTACTTCCTTTGCTGCTTCACGAAAAGCTTCACTCGGGGAGGTTGTTTCAGCTAAAGCAGTGGAAGATATGAAGTTATTTATAGGAGATAAGTAAGTTTATCTGAAAAATGTTTATTACATTCCTTCTATAAAAAAGAACCTAATATCTATATCTTGTTTGCTAGAACAAAATTATAAAGTTTCTTTCGATAATAATGAAGTGTTCATCAATACAAGAAGTAAACAAATTTGTTCTACAAAATTAGAAAATAACTTGTATTTATTAAAACCAACAGAGGTTAAAGCCGTTTTAAACATAGAGATATTTAAAACTGCTGAGACTCATAAGAAAAGGAAATTTTCTCCAAAGGCATATTTTTGACACTTGAGACTGGGTCACATAAGTCTCAACGAGATTGAGAGACTGGTTAAGAACAGTCATGTCAATGAGTTAGAAAATAGTTCATTACCACCTTGTGAATCTTGCCTTGATGGTAAAATGACCAAAAGATCTTTTTCTGGAAAAGGTCTAAGAGCCAAATAACCCTTAGAACTCATACACTCAGACCTTTGTGGTCCTCTAAATGTTAGAGCTAGAGGAGGGTATGAATATTTCATCAGCTTCGTTAATGACTATTCTAGGTATAGGCAGATTTACCTAATGCACCAAAGGTCTGAAACATTTGAAAAATTCAAAGAGTATAAGGCTAAGGTTGAAAACCAATTAGGTAGAAAGATTAAAACACTTCGATCAGATCGAGGTGGTGAGTATATGGAATTAGAATCCCAGAACTATTTGATAGAATATGGAATCCAGTCTCAAATCACAGCCTCTAGCACACCTCAACAAAATGGTGTGGCAGAATGGAGAAACAGAACATTGTTGGACATAGTTCGTTCCATGATGAGTCATGCTCAGTTACCAAATTCTTTCTAGGGACATGCACTTGAAACTGTGGCATATATTTTGAACATAGTTCCCTCAAAAAGTGTTTCCGAAACACCTTACGAGCTCTGAAAAGGACGTAAAGGAAATTTATGTCACTTCAGAATTTGGGGTTTCCCAGCACATGTGTTAGTGCAAAATCCTAAAAAGTTGGAATGTCGTTCAAAAGTATGCCTATTTATAGGCTACCCAAAAGAAATAAAAAGTGGTTTCTTTTACGATCCTTAGGAAGACAAGGTATTTGTATCGACAATTGCAGCTTTCCTGGAGGAAGACTACGTGAAGAAACATCAACCTCGCAGTAAGCTAGTAATAGAGGAAATGTCCAGAGAAACGACAAATGTATCAACAAGAGTTGTTGATGAAGCTAGTACTTCACATCCTTCTCAAGATTTGAGAATGCCTCGTCATAGTGGGAGGTTGTGCAACAGTCTGACCGGTACATGGGTTTAATTGAAACTCAAGTCATCATACCAGATGATGGCTTAGATGATCCATTGTCTTTCAAACAAGCAATGAATGATGTGGATAAAGACCAATGGATTAAAGCCATGGACCTTGAAATGGAATCTATGTATTTCAATTCTGTCTTGGATCTTATAGATCTACCTAAAGAGGTAAAACCCATCGGGTGCAAATGGATCTACAAGAGAAAACAAGACCAAGCTGGTAAGGTACAAACCTACAAAGCAAGACTTGTAGCAAAAGGGTTTACCCAAAGAGAGGCGATAAACTATGAAGAAACATTCTCTCCAATTTCCATGATAAAATCAATTAGAATACTCTTGTTCATAGTTACATTTCATGATTATGAAATATGGCAAATGGATGTCAAGACAGCCTTCCTGAATGGCTATCTTGAAGAGCATACTATATGTCTCAACCATAAGGGTTTATTGAACAGGGTAAAGAGCAAAAGGTTTGCAAACTTAATCAATCCATTTATGGTTGAAACAAGCATCTAGATCCTGGAATATGAGATTTGACACTATGATCAAATCTTATGGCTTTGAACAAAACGTTGACGAACCTTGTGTTTACAAGAAAATCATTAACAAAATTGTCGCTTTTCTGGTGTTGTATGTTGATAATATTCTACTCATAAGGAATAAAGTAGAATTCTTAACTGATGTTAAGACATGGCTAGCTATGCAATTCCAAATGAAAGATTTGGGAGAAGAACAGTATGTTCTTAGGATCCAAATAGTTCGGAATCGCAAGACAGAACATTAGCACTATCTCAAGCATCTTATATAGACAAGATGTTGTCTAAGTATAAAATGAAAAATTCCAAGAAAGAAATGTTGTCTTTCAGACATGGAATTCACCTGTCTAAGGAACATAATCCTAAGACACCTCAAGAAGTTGAGGATATGAAACGAATTCCATATGCATCGGTAGAAGGGAGTTTAATGTATACAAGGTTGTGTACTCGTCCTGATATATGCTATGTCATTGGAATAGTTAGCAGATTTCAGTCCAATCTTGGATATGATCATTGGACTGCTGTTAAGAACATTCTCAAGTATCTTCGGAGAACGAAAGATTATATACTTGTGTATAGTGCTAAGGATCTAATCCTTACCGGATACACTGATTCTGACTTTCAAACTCATATTGATTCTAGGAAATCAACTTCAGGGTCAGTGTTCACTCTAAATGGAGGAGTTGTTGTGTGGAGAAGCATCAAGCAGAGTTGTATTTTCGAGTCCATAATGGAAGCTGAGTTTGTAGCTGCAAGTGAAGCAGCAAAAGAAGCAATATGGCTCAGAAATTTTTTGATTGACCTGGAAGTAGTTCCCAATATGCACCTACCTGTCACCCTCTATTGTGACAACAATGAAGGAGTTGCAAATTCAAAGGAACCTCGAAGCCATAAAAGAGGAAAGCATATTGAGCGAAAGTACCATCTCACCATAGAGATTGTACATAGAGGAGACGTGATTTTCACGCAGATAGCCTCACAAAACAACTTGGCTGATCCATTTACAAAGGCCCTCTCGGCTAAAGTGTTTGAAGGTCATCTAGTAGAACTAGGTCTACGAGATATTCATCACTAGGGCAATTGGGAGAATTTATGGATATTTAATGCCCTAGTTTATTGTATTTATACTTTTTGTTCTCTCAGTGTAACTCAACATTATATATATTTATATATATTGATCCACTAGTGTTTTAGTCCAAGTGGGAGTATTGTTGGGTTTTATGTCCTAAAACTCGTAGTTTGTAAAAGATAAACATATTCTCTATTCAATAATCCGCCTTTAGGGAATGAAGTGAACCGGGGGTGATAGAATAGTGAAAGAATCGGTTTAGAACGTATTCGCTGCTAGAGTAACCGCTCGTCTTTTCTTCCTTTAAACTTATTATTGGTTCTATAAAATTGCATACGTAAAAGTCTAAATCCAATAAAGTAAGATCCATGGCGATTATATAAATACTTGAACTTTATGTAGAGACATAGAGATTGATCAAGTTCGAGTAAATAGTTAAAATGATCTATAGTACATGATTAAGGTTGGGTACCTTATTCTGGTAATCTGTTGGTTATTTTAGTCCAACTTGGGGCATCCTATGTAATGAGTTTGCATAAGATCAGACCAAAAATAAGTCACTCTTACTTTATAACGCTATTTACTGTATAAGACTGACTATTTCACTTAGATGACCTAGGTAACTCGGTCATTAATCTTGAGCTAACTATGAGCTCCTGTTTATTCAGGATTATCCTTAGATTTGCATAGGTGAGGGTTGGCTCAATAGTGTCGGCTCAATAAGCCTCCCATTTCAAGGGTAAGACCGAGTAGATAGCTGGGGACATGGGGTGCAAGACAGAATTCACACCTGCATGTTTTAGGGATAAGAGAAAGGTTGTTCTCTTAAGTACTGAATCCAGGTATTGAACAAGGGGCCCCACCCTCTCAGTGGGCAGAGAGAGATCTGGTTTAGTGACTGGATCACAAACCAATTGTTTATTAGAGGATCAGTAGGAACTTAAGGAACAAGACATAATCTCGGGGGTAAAACAGACATTTGATCCAGTCGTCATTACGAACAACCTAAGAAGGATCGATTTACTAATTATGGTTATATCATATGGACAGAATATATCTACAATGAGAGGAGTGCAACAATAGGCTTTAGTGGAGTGACCCATTAGTTAACTAATGGGGATTAATTCGGTGCAAAGAGTTTAGCCAATTAATCTCGGATCGTTGGAGCCCATGATTTATAGGTTCATGAGGTCCCTCTACTAGCTCATAAATGGATTAACTTTAGAGTAGCGTGATAAGTTTATTTAAATGTTAAAATTAGAATTAAACGGAATAGGAGAATTAATTAATATTTAAATATGATTTAAATATTAAATTTATGAAGGTGGATTTGTGTAAAAAAATTAGAATTAATTAAATTATTTATTAATTTTATTAGAAAATTAATTTTTGCAAAATTAATAATATTTTCAATTTTTGAAATCAAATTGATAAAATTGAAAAGTTTGAAAAACACAAAATGGAATTATGGATTTTTCCATTAACACCTTCAACTAACTCATGCCAAACCCATTGAAGTTTGGCTTCAATAAGTTTGGCCCAGTTGTACTTACGATCAATTTGTCAAGGATAAACACACCATTGATTGGTTATGTCTAATGGACACAAAAATATATATGTAGTGCGAAGAGTGCAACTGTCGATCTTAGTAGAGTGATCGGCAGTTAATGAAAGTTGGTTAAGTTAATTAAAGAGTTTAATTGATTAATCAAGTAGAGCTTCAATTTATACGTCTATAAAGTCCCCTCGGTAGCTCGATTGGGATTAATGAGAATCGAATTAATTTTGGATTAATTTGAACTGTTCAAATCAATTAAAGAAATTAATTATATATGATATAAATAATATAAATTAATTATATGTGATATAATTAATATAATGTATTTGATACGTTATAATATCATTTTTTTATTTGAGAGGAAATAAAGATTTGAATATGATTCAAATATTAATTATATGAATTTGATTTATATAAAAACTATAGATTAAATTTAATATGAATTTGATTCATATTAAATCCTATAGGTTAAATGAGAGAATATCAAACCATAGGTTATATTATATTTGATATAATAAAAACTATAGGTTATGTGTTAGATATAACATATAGTATAATATATTATACAGTAAGTTAATTACTATATAAATATATATCAATTCAATTAAAAAATTTAATTAAATGGAGGGAATTATGAGAAATAACTTTGTTCCCCTTATTTCTCTCAGTATCATGGAAGTGGAAAGTTTTGGGGATGTGATCTTTTTCCTCACTTCTCAGGCAGAAAACAGTCTGATCAACCCAATTGATCTCTCTAGAAAAGGTTTTCTTCCTCTCAAAATTCTTTCGATATCCCTCTGCCAAAATTATCACGAAGTCCACCCCTCTCGTGGATTCTCACTCTATAGAGAATACCAAGGTAATCATGCGGTGGTGTCCATCAAATTGGATTTTGGCATTGTTGTATTTTGGGAGTTCGTGATCTAATGAAAGTAAAAAGAGTTCGTAATCGGAGAGTAATTCAAGAAGATATAATCTTCAAGGGCAAGTATTCAAAAATCCCTTTAATTCCTCTTATTTTCTTGTTAATAGTATGTTGTAATTTAAATGCATATGTAACATTTTTGTATTTTGAATTTCATGTTTCTGTAAAAATAAAAATTGGGATACGATCCCCTTCTGCTGTGTTGTTCCTGCATCCGTCAATGGGTATTAGAGTTTTTGTCTTAAGTCCTAATTTTTATTATTTTCAGAATTTAAATTGATATTTATGATGGGTAGTGTTTTTGTATCGCATTTATGGTTGGAATGTGGGATTTGCATTTTTTGGATGTTTCGGGATTGGCATTTAGTTTTCTACTGTTTATTAAACATATCGGTATGTAAGGGCTCATTGTTTTTGGGCTTAGTTGCTATCGAGTCTATAATTTTATTAGTCTGAGTCATTCGTAGCTTTTTCCAGTGAAGATCTGGAGTTTTTGGGACCAAATCAAAGGAGAACGGAGCAGAAACCCACAATATAGAAGGCGTTCAGTATAGGAATGTCACAGTGTTGTACCATAGCGTTCTGATGCTCTGATGCGAGGAGATGGGATGTCACACCCCCTCCCAAGCCTTAAACCCCTAAGACAGAGAAGGGAGCATGAGAGTGATTATAACCCTTCTAAGACAATATTTGTACTAAATATTGTTTTCTTTATTTATTATGATTACAATGGGTTTACAACATTTACCTATTTATCTATACATGTAATCAATAGGTTTTCATTATCCCACCTATTAATCTATACAACCAATTAAAAGGTTACAATACTCCACCTATTTATCTATATATGTAATTTAATCCTCTTTTCAATTCTTTTAACACATGATCTGAGCCGTGTACCGAGAGTTTATCGAGCTTTTAGTTGATGGTGGTGGGTGGTGGACTCTTTGTTGAACACTCCGCTCCGCTACTTGGGGGGGTTAGGAAAACAATTTGAAGAGTGTGAGCTACTAAGCCCAGTGATGGGTTCTTTTAAGATGAAATTCATTTTGAAAATCATCATTTTGGGAAACCAAGAACATGTTGGCACTTACACTGAACTTAAGTGCAATCAATGGCATAATCACGCAGCCACTAATTTGTATTCCAACATCACACATAGCAAGCATATTCTATCATCAAATAGTACAATCACCTATGGAAACCATCCTATGACCCCAATTCCCGCCAATGTGCACATCGACCATTTTATTTATCCTGCTAGTAATGCTTAGGTACTTGACCATATTTCCCGCCGATCGTCACCGACTATTATTAACCGCCGACTGAAGACGACCATTATTTCCCGTCGACCGTAGCCGACCATTATTTCCTGTCAAGCACCTTTTGTTAAGCATGCTAACCACATCCCAGACATAATCACAGTTTCCATAGTCACACAACAAATATCATGGCATCACAGTATTTACGATGCACTTCTCTTTTAACTTAAGTGAATATTCACAATGGACTCTACTGTAATGCTTGCGAGAGATGATGGCACACCCTATAATTCATAAGATAGAAAATTCTAACATCTCCAGACGGTGATGTTCAGGTTATATAACTATAATATTCACATTACGTACTGATTTATCAAAGACACAGTGCTAACAAAAAGGTATAACACCCACAGTACGTCAAGCTATTCACTGTAATTTCTTACTAACAAAGCACGTACTATTCACCAAATATACTGACTTTACCCAACTATCATGCTAACAAATAATGCTCTGGAGTGACATAACATTTACCACGCATACTAACCTAGCAAAGTTATCATGCTAGCAAGGATGGTATTTTCTCATGCAACATAATATGCACAACATCTACTGAGTTACTAAAAGCAATGTAACACTCACAACATATGTTAACTATAAAGCTATAACATTCACAACATATGTTAACTATAAAGCTATAACACTCACAGTAAGCTTTCCCTCTTAGAAGGAAATTTGGGCAGCACCTCCCTCGAGCTTCTCTCTTTTAAACTCACAGAACTGCCTCATTCTCTCCACACGACTATTACTACTAGAATTTGTTTGAGAATGGGTTTAATTCCTCAGCCAAAGCCTCCTATTTATAGTCGTTTTCAACTCTTCTCTATGTGACAACACATCCTACAAGTGGCCTCTTTTAAATTACTGGGGTTAACTGAGCTTTTGAGTTGTCTAATTTTAAGTTTGCCAACCAAAATTACTCCTATGGCATGTAATTTTGGCCGTGCATTTTAATCCCTAAGTTTCTGCATGAAATCTCCTTTTGCCACCTAAATTGCTTAATTTTTTACATAATTATCAAAAATAACAAAGATCGCATTACATTCCTTAAAACACAGCATTCTGTCCAAATCTCACTCTCTCCATTCTCGCTCACTCCAACTTTCTCACTCATTTGGCTCTCACTAGTGTCGCTCTCTCCATGTTTCTCGCTAAGGATCTCGCTCTCTCCAGCCTTCTCGCTAGCTTGGATCTCAACAGTGTCGCTCTCTCCCATTCTCTAGCTCAGCCAATCTCGCTCTCTTCTATTCTCTTGCTCAACCAGTCTCGCTCTCTCCCATTCTCTTGCTCAAATCTCGCTCTCGCTCAAATCTCTCCAACTTCCTCCAATCTCGGTAGTGGGTTAACCTCACTACTTGCGACACGTGGATTCCACTTTTCTTTTTAACTTTTATCTTACCCCGTACACTGATAATTAATTTTTACCTCCAAATCTCCCAATGAACAGTATCCGTAAAAAAGGTATCCAAATTCTTTCCACCTTCAAATTATTAATTCAACCTCCCAAGTTTTCCAATGAACAATTTCCAAACGAAAAGTTATCTAATTTCCTTTATCCCCCGAATTCGCTAGCTTCCAACTCCTTTATTAATCTTCCCCGATTCTGCTCACTTATTCATAGCTATATATGCTATTGTTGGATAATTATTAATAAATTTCTTAATTTATCAAATTTTCCCCCAAATTCCACCCAACTTCCTCTTAATTTAATTTATATTTTTCACTATGTTTTCCTTTATTTTTAGTATTTTTATTTTTCCCTTCTTTCTGAATTAGGGTTAGGGTTTTACACGGGAAAAGTTCCCGTAACGTTGCGACGCTCCGAGAGGCATATTGATGCGTGTGTTGCAAACCGATTCAGCGGTTCGTGGTTCGGGGTCTAGGCGGTTTGAGTCGTTTTTTTTTTTACTTCTCCGGCGATCCAGTAGTAGATTTTTACCTGTTTTTTAATTATTATTTGTAATAATTTCTTTTTTGATTAAGTAAATTAATATAATTGTTATATTAATTTAACTAATGGGTAGGAGGTCAATCCCGATCAAAAATATTGTTATTTAAATTATGCATTGAATGTATGATTTATTTTCTTTGATATATGGCATAATGTATGGCATATAGAGAAAAATTCCACCATAGAATATGCATTATTCATGCATCCTGTTTATTATAAATTTAAAATATAGTTGCATGAATTATTTCAAGCATGCTCATGCATCATATAATATAAGAGTTATAATATATGAATGCATGCATTGATAACATTACCATGCATCATCTATGTATGGATGTATGTTATTTTTCATTGCTTTAGTATATAAGAGTTATGTATGGTAGGTAATGAAAAAGGATTGCATGATCCATGACACCACTTTAGGTAAATTATAAATGTTATATTTTTTCAAATTATGTCGTTAGATGCAATCTTAGGTTTTAATTTGTTTCATTTACTCTTTATAAAAGTTATAAGTTGAATTAAATTAGAAATTAAAATCTATAATAAAGAGTTGCATGCTAACATAGGTTTCAAATCATTTTTTTTAATAGTTTAAAATTTGATTCACATTAGACCTATGATCACAATATAAGATTAGAAATATATTTAATCTTTAAATCAGTTTCATAGGATTAAATTAGTTTGTCATAAAAGATTAAATTTGTAACAAATGTATCTATAAGAGACCTTTCTCTAAGAAGGTTCTATCTACGCTGAGGTATTTAAGCTGACGAAAATGGAACACCCCTACCTGGGACTGACCTTGAAGGTGAATTAGATATATTTGTTGCAAGCATGCAATGGTTAATTAAAATTTTTTAAATTGTTTAATGAACAATTATCAACATTATTTAACTATCCAAAGTAAATGTTTATATTGGGAAAAGTTAAAGAACACTTAGTAAAAATAATTAGTCGTATTTTCCTAAGTTAATTAACCCTGTAAAACATTCAGTGGGAGAAAATTGGGATATATGGTACTTTATCTTTCCAATCATGTTGCTCCCTAAAAGCTCATACTGTGAGACCTATAGTTGGCCTCAAGGCAAATTTTCTTGTGTCCACCTACGGGTGGTGTTTGTATTGGTCAATAACAAGGTGAAGGGAGCGTTAATAGTAAGTGAGAGTGGGACGTGTGTCAACTGATAAGGGTAGAAATGCACATTATTACAGTGCTAAGTTATTAAACAATGAGGGTTTGCGTTGATAAAATATGTTAGATTGCATCCAAAAAGCATTAAGTTCATAACATTGTGGTCACATGCGTTCATCGCATAGAAACAGTTAATTTTTGTATTTTTATGAAGAATATGCGTTGACGCAAGGCAGAAAGCACGATCACAAGAAATCAATGGTCAAGCGCAGCATTACCACAAGGCTTTGCAGTGATTTGTGCTCGTAAACATCTGCTCAAGAAGGATTGCCGCATAGAGTCGGCGCAACTTGGTGGGCGCATCTAGGTGAAAGGCATAATTAATCACGATGGGACAGAAAGCTGATGACGGTCGAATCCAAATTAAGTTGACAAGCCGCTAACGGTAACAAGTACACTTAGCTTTTCGGTGACAAATATTCAGCACATCAGTCAGAGAATTAAAGCCATCCTATCTGTGCAATCATAAGAGAGAAGCCACCTTTCACCTTGAAGCCTATATAAATACCGAAGGCAACCTTCAGAAAAGGAGTTCGGATACTTAGATAATTTTCTCCATAGTTAGAATAACCTTGTCCATAGTTTTCATTTTTATTTTATGGCAGAGCAAAAGAAGGGAAGAGATGCCAGAAGATCACTCAGGGCAACTCGAAAGAGAACCCGGAGGCACAGAATGCAAGGAGCGGGTCAACTCTCGCGAAAGCGAGACTATCTTTTGAACACGAGTAGACAGGACAGTGTAAAAGCCTAGGAAGCAAGAGATTGCTACCAGACTCTTTATTCTCTTCTTGCATTGTTATTTTGTACTTCAACTTTATATTTATACAATGGAAGTTCTTATTCTACATCTGTTCACTCTCTTAGCACGCATGAGTAGCTAAACTTGTTGAATGGGTTGAGAAAAACTAAGCTAACATTACCTAGGATCTTCATTGCTTGCGATTATCTTGTTTTATGTTGTGCCCAACATCCCTTAAGAGCTACTCGAGAGAGAGTCTAAAGAAAGAACCTAAAACTTGAGAGAGTTAGGTTAGAATCTAGACTCGAGAGAGCAAGATTAGAACTACATAAACAAGAGATAGGGACTTAGAGATAAGTTCTGTTTGCCAACATACATCACATGCATCCTAGAGATAGGTTATGATATGTGGTCGCCTTATTTGTGTGTGTGTCATTTTTTCATCGCATGGATAAGAATAGAGGATTATGTGTAGGTCCTATAGACTCATCGCATATATCACATGCGTTCTAACCTTAGAAGCCGTAGCATTCGCATCGAGAGGTGGTTTACTATTGTATGTGTGTTGCATGATCGCATAACATGATCACATCCTAAGAAGTGTTAGCCAAACCCTTCTCAATCCGTTCACCACATACTCATCGCAATTTCCATTTTATCAACTCTTTTCAAAACTCCGCCGTATTTGTTTATTTTTCTTACCGCGAACAACAACACCAAACAATTATTTGAGTTACCGGTTACCGCAAAGTTTCTTGAAAATTACCACCGCATATTGTTTTTCCAAGTCCCTGAGTTTGACCCTGGACTTACCAGGAAACTAAGTCGAGTTTATACTTGGATTCCATTGAGAAAGCTTGATTGCTCAACGCATTTCATCACCTCATTTCATCCACAATTCCACCTCATAAAATAACGCATCTGTTTTTGGCACCGTTGCCGAGGACTTCGGCAAATCAGTGTGCTAACGCTAATTTTTCTGATTTCTTTACAGCTCTCAATCTCTAGCGAACTATGACCCGAAGATTGAGAGAACATTTCGACGAAGACTGAGAGACAACCAACAACAACAAGACAGAACCCCAAGAATGGTGGAACAATCGAAAGTCAGGGCCACAAACGCGAACAATATAATGGCCAACCCCATCCTTCTAGCGAATGACTGCAATAGACCCATTCGAGACTATGCGTCGCCCAACCTCTACGATTTCTCTCTAGGAATCATGAGGCCAGCTTAGATGGATCAAGGTTTGAAATGAAGTCGGTAATGTTGCAGATGATCCTGGCTGCTTGGCAGTTTAGAGGAGGCGTGGCGAAGACCCGCACGCTCACCTCTAGAGCTTCATAGAAATCTGCAATACTTTTATGTTCCCGAATATCTCCACCGAGGAAGTTCGACTCAGTCTGTTCCCATTTTTCTTATGCGATCAAGCAAGAAAATGGGCGTATTCTATCGAACCGGGAGAGACAACCTCGTGGGAACAAGTCGTCGAAAAATTCATGAAGAAATACTTCCCACCTACCGAGAATGCCAGGAGAATGAAATTAATAACAAACTTTGAACAAGAAAATGACGAATCACTCAGCTATGCTTGGGCGAGGTTTAAGAGACTGCTAAAAGACTGTCCACATAATGGCTTACCAGACTGCCTGCAGATGGAGATTTTTTCTCAAGGACTGAATCCCTCTTCGCAGACCGCTACCAATGTGGCCGAACTGGTGGTCTGCTTGATAAAACTTATGAGGAGGCAAAAAGTATACTTGATCGCATTTCAAAAAATCACGAGGATTGGCGGGAAAACGATCAAAGATTAAGAATTAAAGATAATGACACAAACAACGGGGCCATTGCATCCCTGCAAAACCAGATGACTACGATGATCAGTTTGATTCAAGGCATCACAATTAATAACACGGGAGCGAAAAGAGGGTAAGTCAATGCAATTGTCCAAACAACTGCAGGCTGTGTCATTTGCGGAGATGCTCATTTGATGGATGACTCTCCAGCTAACCCACAGTTAATATGCTTCATAAAAAATAATCCCTATTTTGATACATATAACCCCGGGTGGAGAAACCACCCAAATTTTGCATGGAAACATCAACAACAAAGCTTTCAACCAGTGGCGCAAAAAAAGGGGCCACCTGGATTTTTCCCGCAAAACAATGATCCAACGAACAGTCAAGCTAGCAGCTTGCAAACACCACAATCTTCACCCTTAGAGAGCTTGTTGAAGTAGTACATTGAGAAAAACGAATCAGTGCTTCAGAATCAAGCAACGTCTATTCGAAATCTCAAAATTCAGCTAGGAAAAATTGTGGGCGAACTGAAAAATAGACCGCAAGGAGCGCTGCCAAGCTCAACTGAGCTTTCTCGCAACGTTGGGGTATCCGGAAGGAACAATGTTTATTTTTCTTACCGCAAACAACAACACCAAACAATTATTTGAGTTATCGGTTACCTTAAAGTTTCTTGAAAATTACCACCGCATATTGTTTTCCCAAGTTCCTGAGTTCGACCCTGCACTTACCAGAAAACTCATGGAGTTTATATTTGGATTCCATTGAGAAAGCTTGATTGCTCAATGCATTTCATCACCGCATTTCATCCACAATTCCACCTCATAAAATAACGCATCATCAACACATCCCACGATGTCCCCCTACTGAGGGCATTTGCATAACTCTTTCCTCAAACTCCAGAAATGAATAGGATTGCTTTAGTTTTTGCCTCAATATGTTTTTCTCTACGGTTGGCTCATTGAGGCAAAAATCTAGAATCTAAAATGAGAGATTAAACTTACATGAAAATGTTAAGTAAGTTAAAAATTTCTAGACCAAACAATGATGACTAATAATTATAGGAACAAGAGTTGTTCTAGTGTAATTATTGGTTGAGATTTTCTCAATTCAGTGAAGGGGTAATTGGTCACCCTACGATGGCTTTTAACCGGCCTACTAAAACATCATTTCAAAATAGCTTTCACATAGGGTACATTAATATATTTTGCTAAATTGGTTGGTTGTTTAAACTAGGTAATACTTGTATAACTAATATAGATAAATTGTACATTTTCAGCAATTTCAAGTATGACAACCGCTACACCAAATTTTCTTGCCCCAACAAACTTAATGGTGATAACTACGCTACATGGAAAAATACTATCAATACAGTGCTTATCATAGATCACTTGAGATTTTTCCTCATTGAGGAGTGTCCTTAAGTCCCACCTGCTAATGTCACCCAAAATGTTCGGGAGGCATATGATCGATGGGTCAGGGCAAATGAAAAGGCCCAAACGTATATCTTGGCAAGCTTATTTGAACTCTTGGCCAAGAAGCATGAGACCATGTTCACTGTCATTGAGATAATTGAGTCCTTATGGGGAATGTTTGGACAATCGTCCACTCAACTCAGGCACGATGTGCTCAAGTACATCTTTAATGCCCGCATGCCAGATGAGGCCTCTATATGAGAACACGTTCTAAACATGATGGTCTACTTTAATGTCGCAGAGATGAATGGGTGTCATTGATGAAGCCAGTCAGGTTAGCTTCATCTTGGAAACTTTACCTGAAAGTTTCTTACAGTTCCATAGCAATGCTGTTATGAACAAGATTGACTACAATCTGGCCACCCTACTCAACGAGCTATAGACTTATCACTCCTTGATGAAAGTCAAGGAATAGAAGGGTGAGGCAAATGTTGTCTCATCCTCCAAAACATTCTACAGAGGTTTGACCTATGGAACCAATTCTATACCCTCTTCTTCCGACACCAAAAAGTGGAAAAAGAATAAAAAAGGCCAGGGGAAGGCTAACCCACTAACTGTTGCCCAAAAAGGCAAGAAAGTTGTCCCAAATATTAGGATAAAAAGAAGAAGGCCAAGTAAGGAAAATATGATTTACTTGTGTTGGAAACATGTTTAGTGGAGAATGATGATTCAGCCTGGATAATTGATTTAGGTGCGACAAACCACATTTGTTCTTCATTTTAGGGAATTGATTTCTGGCGACAGCTGAAAACTGGTGAGATGATGATGCATGTTGAAACTAGGAACATCGTCACAGCAAAGGCAGTGGGAGGACTCCAACTTTCTTTACATAAATCTTATATTTTGTTATAAAATGTAAATGTTGGTCCTGTTTTAAAAAGAAACATGATTTCTGTAAAGTCTTTAATCGAACAAAATTACACTATAAATTTTTGTGTAAATAAAGTATTTATTTACAAAAATGCTGTTGAGATTTGTTCTACTAAGTTGGAACATAACCTTTATGTGCTAAGGCTGTCAGCAATAAAGGCCCTCCTTAATATTAAACTATTTATAACTGCAATAACTCAAAACAAAAAACAGAAAATTTCTCCTAAAGAAAACATCCATCTTTGGCACCTAAGATTAGACATAAATCTCAGTAGGATTGAGAGATTGGTTAGGAATAAATTTCTATGTGAGTTAGAAAAAAAAATCTTTACCTATGTATGAGTCATGCCTTGAAGGCAAAATGACTAAGAGACATTTTACTAGAAAATGTCACTGAGCCAAAGAACCCTTAGAGTTTGTAGATCCAGACCTTTGTGGTCTTACGAATGTTAAGGCAAGAGAAAGATTTGAATATTTCATCACCTTCAGATGATTATTCAAGATATGAGTATGTTTACTTAATGCAATATAAGTCTGAAGCCCTTTAAAAGTTCAAGGAATATAAGGCTGAGGTTGAAAATGCATTAAGCAAAACAATTAAAACACTTCGATTTGAACGAGGTGGAGAGTATATGGATCTAAAATTCTAAGACTATTTAATAGAACATGGAATTGTATCCCAACTCTCAGCAGCGGGTACACCTCAACAGAATGGTGTATTAGAAAGGAGAAATTGGACTTTGTTAGATATGGTTCGGTCTATGATGAGTTATGCTTTCTTGCCTGACTCGTTTTTTGGTTATGCAGTACAGGCTACAGCCTATATTTTGAATTGTGTTCCATCTAAAAGTATTTCTGGAACACCTTTGGAGTTATGGAATGGTCGTAAAGCTAGTTTACACCATTTCAGAATCTGGGGTTGCCCAGCACATGTACTTGAGGCTAATCCTAAAAAATTGGAACCTCATTCAAAATTGTACTTATTTGTGGGCTCCTTCAAAGGAACGAGAGGTGGTTACTTCTACAATCTTAAAGATAATGAAGTGTTCGTGTCGACAAATGTTGCACTTTTAGAAAATAACCACATTAGAGAGTTCAAACCACGCAATAAGATAGTGTTGAATGAACTCTCTAGCGAAACTATTGAACCTTCAACAAGAGTTATTGAAGAGCCAAGTACATTAGCAAGAGTTATTGATATTGGTTCATCTAGTAGATCACATCCACCTCAATCATTGAGGGAGCCTCGATGTAATGGAAGGGTTGCAAATCCGCCTATTTATTATATGAGTTTAACAGAAACCCTGGTCATCATATCTGATGGCGATAATTGAGGATCCATTATCTTATAAAAAGGCAATGGAAGATGTAGACAAAGATGAATGGATCAAAGCTATAGATCTATGTACTTCAATTCGATCTGGGATCTTGTAAATCAACCTAATGGAGTAAAACCTATAGGCTGCAAATAGATCTACAAGAGGAAAGCGATGTTAATGGTAAGGTGAAAGCCTTCAAGGCTAGACTTGTGGCAAATGGTTATACCCAGGTTGAGAGAGTCGACTATGAGGAGGCTTTCTGACCTGTTGCTATGTTAAAGTCTATCCAGATACTTCTATCCATTGCCGCATATTATGACTATGAGATTTGACAAATGGATGTTAAGACTGCCTTTCTGAATGATAATCTTGAGGAGACCATTTATATGTAGCAACCTGAGGGATTCATAACCCAAGGCCATGAGAAAAAAGTTTGCAAGCTTAATCGATCCATTTATGGACTGAAACAAGCTTCTCGATCTTGGAATATAAGATTCGATACTGTAATCAGTTTTGATCAAAATGTTGATGAGCCTTTTGTTTATAAGAAAATCATCAACAATTCAGTAGTTTCTTAGTCCTGTACGTAAAGGATATCCTACTCATTGGGAATGATGTAAGTATACTGACTAATATAAAACAGTGATTGACAACCCAATTCCAAATGAAAGAATGGGGAGAGATGCAGTTTGTTCTAAGTATTCAGATATTTAAGGATCGAAAGAAAAATAGACCGAACTATTTCCCCTCAGTAGCTTAAGTACCATTGGAGCTTTAATCTATAGGTTCATAAGGTCCCCTCGGTAGCTTAACTGAGATTATGAGAAATAACTTCCTTCCTCTTATTTCTCTCGGTACCGTTGAAATGGGGAGTTTTGGGGATATGATCTTCTTCCTCACTTCTCATGCGGAAGACAGTCTAATCATCCCAATCGATCTCTCTGGAAAATTGTTTCTTCCTCTCAAAATCCTCTCGATATCCCTCTGCCGAAATTATCATGAAGCCAACCCCTATCATGGACTCTCACCTCTATAGAGAATACCACGGTAATCATGTGGTGGTGTTAAGAAAATTGGGTTTTGGTATTACTGTGTTTTGGATCCAAGGAAAGTACGAAAAGTTTGTGATCAGAGAGGAATTTGAGAATATATAGTCTTCAAGGGCAAGTATTCACAAATCCCTTTAATTCTTCTTGTTTTTTTTGTTAATAGCATGTTGTAGTTTAAATGCATATATATCATTTCCGTATTTTGAATTTCACGTTTCTATAAAAATAAAAATTGGGATACAATCCCCTTCCGCTGCAATGTTCACACATCCTTCAATACGCACCATGGTACTGGTAGTGATAGGCTCAGAGGTATGCTCAATAGGAATGGTCCCGATGAAGGAGGCATTGGCATTAGGGTTGATGGGAGTGGTGTTGGAGAAGGTGAGAGTCGTGGTTGTTATAGGAACGATGGCAGTGATGGTGATCAACTCAAAAGTATACTCGATGGGAGTGGTCCCAATAAGGGTGGGATCGGCGATAGGGTCGATGGGAGTGATTCTGGAGAGGATGGCATCGGTGGTAATAGAGTGAATATTAGTATTCCTCTCGACATATTGTTCGTCAACACCATCGTGGCACGTCCACCCCATCATGATCATCACGTGGCTTATCCTCCCCATCATGGTCATGTGGCTCGTCCTCCCCATTGTTCTACACAATTACACAATTTCCTTAGTACAAAATGCAAATCATGAAATATACATACCCGATAGAATGTTTGCAATATCTCAGTGATTGCCCGCAGTTGTACCTTCATCTCCCCCAAATCAGACTTCACATCCCCTAATGTAGTCTTCACTCTCGAGACCCCCTCATCTAAGATTTGCAAGTAGTTTGTACACTGAACCCTCGTCTTGTTTGACTTGACATTTGGCTCTAGTACACAACTATCTGAGTCATGTGTCTCGAATTCCTCTTCATGGCAAGACTCGTGCTCGGATTTGAAGGCATATGGTCCCCCTCATGAGGTCCATATGTCATAAATACCTTCTTCTGGCCAATGTCCGGTGGTTCTCCTTTTGAGCTTCTTAACACTGACAACATCAAATCCTCCTCCTAAAGCTCCAAATACACTTGCATTCATCAACTCGAGTGTCCATAAATTGCCTCTCCGTATCAGACATCCTTAACAGGGTGATCACCAACTACATGACAAACATATTGTAAACAATGTTAAATACTAAAACAATGTGAACTGGTGTTTGTTACTCACCGTAGAGGAGTTGAAGACATCTTTCTGCAATTGTTTGTTCAACAATGAATGAGAGCATGACCACCTTAGAAATCGAGGCATGCATTATTGTTAAGTCAAATTGTAGCTCTCTCAGCAATAGTGGATATAATCTCATAAACCCAAACCTATAAAACCATTTTAGTTTATTGGCAAATAATGAGAAATCATTAGACATTTTATGATTAAAAAAAATGTAATAATTGATACCTAGAGCGCATGAGGAAATCGATGTATATTTTACTTTAGCACGTAAATTATGTCCCCAATTAAAGTTGTTGAAGTATTCGAGGTCCTCCACGTCATCCGGCAATTATTTGTCAATGCTACTTTTTGTCTTGTCTTTTCCTATCAACCCTAACTCATAATAATACACAAGACTAACTCTTCCTGCTCCCAAGTCATTTTCAAAATCTAACGCCTTATAACATTCTTCAAACTTGGTGGGATGCACTTCCATTGCATTTAAAATCTTGAAATAATTCAATCGTAATGATTCTGTCACTTCAACACTATGAATCAGTTTAATAGGTGGCCGCCACAATTTCATCACCAATAAGAAATCCTCCTTCGAAAATTCAACAATCGTCCCATCCAAATCAAAACTCATGGAATTAAACCTACTACTTTTCACCTCCCTCAATAAAATATAGTGGACTACCGAGCTGTTGAAGACTATATCCATATCCACAATTTTTCCAAATACAATCCTCCTAAACATTTGAAGCTACCTATCTGTAAGTTTCCCTTCGATTATCTTATTTGCGATCCCAATGTGAGATGAAAGGCTTGTAGAATTTCCAGGAACATGATCTTTTATAGCAATCTTCATATTAGCCATTATAACTGCAAGTAAAAGAAAAATAGGAATTAGAGAAAAAAAAAGAACAAAAATAACATTATATTGCATTCTGTAAAAATCTCGTTTCAAGATATTAGCCATTTTAACTGTAGGTAAAAGAAAAATAGGAATTAGAGGGGAAAAAAAAAGAACAAAATTAACATTATATTGCATTATGTAAAAATCTCGTTTCAAGCTCTCGCTCCTTTCTCTTGTTCTTCCTCTCATTCTTTCTTTAGTTCTTCCTCTCCTTCCTTTCTCTCTCTTCTTCCTCTCTGTATTTCCTTTCATTTCTTTCTAAACTCTAAATGTAAGGACAATTTATGATATCAAATGCAAGTAAAAATCTAAACCACAATTTGTACTAATATTACCTTAACTTTTGGAGGTATAGAAAGGAGTAAACAAGATAGTTCATGCGTGTTGCAAGTTAACAATAGAAGAAGCCAGTCCATAATTTGTTGGTGTTCGACAGTACAGAAATTGAACTAGATGCATGCAAGTTGTCATTTCTATCAGTGACTGAGAGAGAGAAAAATGTTGTACTAAGGAAGAGGAAAGAAAATGAAGCGAGTGGAATGAGGGAGTTGGACTGAAAATTAAAATTTAAAATGTTCCATTTCTATCTGATGAAGAGCGAGATGAAGGCATGAGAGAAAGTAGTCTACAACGAGAGGAATGCACGAGAATCTAGGTCAAGTGTGTGATATGGGTGTTTTAACAAAAGAAAAGCACAAGAGGAAGGAGTACAAAATGAGAGGAATCAGGAAGAATCTAGGATGCGTGCATGACATCAAGCGTTTTAGGGATTAAACGGACATTTCACACATGGTTGACATCTCAATAGGCCAAAATTTTGAATGTTTTCTAAAATTGAGCCAAATTTCGAGTGGGCCACAAAATTTAACCCATCCGTACAAATTTCACTATATTTATCAACAAACTTTGAATTAATTTATCATAATCTTGATTAAATCAACTTTATAACACATATTTTTTGTGGAGTATGGGTATGTGAACTTCCAACGTCGGGAGAAGGAATATATGTCAATCACTTTTAAATTATGCTCTCACATATGCACAAATATTGATATTTTCATTAACAAACTTTTTACCTTTTTATTTAGGCCTAGTTTGATAATTAATTAGTTTTTTTTTTTTTTTTTTTTTTTTTTTGAAAATGATGCTTGTTCTTTTTATAGAGTTTTTTGTCATCATGGTGTATATGTCATCTTTACTAAGTAAACATTTAAATATTTAGCTAAATTCTAAAAACAAAGTAAAGTTTTTTAATAACTATGGATCTGTTTGACAGATCTTTAGGTTTTTACTTTTGAAAACTATCTATGTTTTCTCATAATTTTTTTATCATAATTTTTACCTTTCTTAAGTTGACATTTAAATTCTTAGCCAAATTTCATAAATAAAAAATAAATCTTTTTTAAACATACTCTTTTCCTTTTCTTAGTAGCCAACGTTGTTTTGTATAGTGGAAAGATGAAAAGACTACTAAATATATGTGGTAGTCTAAAGATCAATTTAATTTTTAAGCTTTTACCTCTTAATAATCAATGTCTTTGTACCAAAAAAATAAATTTTAGTTATATAAAAAAAAATATAGCAATAAATAAATAAATAATCAATAATTCTCAAAGGTTAGAATTGAAAATTTAGTAATATATAAAAAAAAATATATAGCAACATCCGATGAAAATCATCGGCAATCTACTTATTATCCACAAAAATCATTGGCGGTTTTGTCATCTGCCGATGTTTAAAGAGTTGTGAGTCGATAGAGACTAGGGATATCTTGACGTCGACATTGGGAATAGGCATAAATATCAGTGTGATCCTACTATAGCAAAAAGCTATCGATGTTGTTCCAAATCGTCAGCAAATAATGTCATTCCTGACGCTCTAAATACGTTGTCGGGAATGATGGCTTATTGTCAACACCGTATACAAGTATTTAGAATGACATTATTTGCTGACTATGTCCTTCAGAGTGTCGACATTTGTTCTCCTGACAGATGTCTTGTGACTATATGGCCGACGATATATACGGCTTTGGAAGATCATTTTCAAACGATTTTTTGTTGTTTCCCAACAATTGGGGATGTCAGGAAATATCAATATCTTTATAATACAACTTGCGTATGCTGGAATTGAGTACCCAAACATTGGAGACGAGACTAGTAGAGAACAAAAGAGTGAGAAACGAAAGAGATGAGAGTGATATGTGAGAGAAGGAAAGGGAACAAGAGAGAGGGGAGCGAAGAGCGACATTAGCCATTTTGCATGTGCACAAGGGTTTCGTTTAGTAATTTCTTATGATGTTGACATCAGAGAGTGGTAAAAAAAAAACCCTCATTTTCAAAACGTGGCAAATCTCATTTTTGCCTCTTAATATTGGTCACCCATACAAAAATCTAATTTACTTCTTCATCATGGTATTTAGCTTTTCAAAGTAAACATTTGAATTCTCAATTGAATTCTAAAAAAAAAAAAACAAGTTTTTAAAGACTACTGTTATGTTTGGCTTAGATAACGATTCGATTTTTTTGTTTGACTTTTGAAAATTGTGTTTGTTTTTTCACAATTTCTTTATTTAGGTTCTCGCCTTTTTTAAGTAGCATTTAAATTTTTAACTAAATTTTGAAAACAAAAGCAACTACCTAAAACTATATTTTTATAGTTTCAAATACTTCTATCATGATAGAGAAAATGAATGTGTAGACAATGCCTCAAAGCCAGACTCCTTTATATAATGGAAAGATTTAGATTTAGATTCAGATAAATATTCAAGTGTTCATGGAGTTTGAACTCATTCTCTAAATATACTCTTACATATGAAACTACAAAAAAAAACAAAAAAAAACAAACAAACAAACAATACTATATATTATATGTCGTGTTTTGTACCTTGGTAATTATCTAACCCCTAAAATTGTTGGGAAAAGACAGCTCACTTTGTGAATCAAACATTTGTTTGTCAAAAGTGGGATTTGAGAACATGCCCTCTCGCGAGAACCAGAACTTGAGTCTGGCGCCTTAGACCACTCGGCCATCCTGACTTCTGTCTTTTATCTTTTGTTTTAAATAATAATATTTATCATTTTATTGTTGAATTTTCATGTAGTATTAAACAAAAATCTTAAGTTAAACTTTATGAAAATGACGTTGTGGAAAGAAAAATTACGATCTCAGTTTTATGAAATATCGATAAACTGTCGTCTAAATAAAACATATTTTTGGTCTTTGAAGTTTGAAATCAACGCCTGGTCTCTAAAGTTTCAAAATAAACACCTTAATCCCCAAGGTTTGAGAAATTGTTCTAAATGATCGTTGGAGGCTTCTTTTTCCATTGGTTGACTAATGGAATGATGTAGCGTTAAATGATGAGTTAGTTTATTTGGCAAAAATTATTAATTTAATATTATTTGTTTGAATGATGTGGCATCCCTCCTCTTCCCATCTTCATCCTCTCCTCTTCCACTACCATTATTGTTCTGTCTTTCATGTCACCACTTGGTGAAACACGAGGATGATGTTTTTTCTATTGCAATCATGCACCAGCTAGTGAAGAATGAAGGAAAAGTATTCGGATCCGAATTTTCCTTCATTTTTTAGCTTAGATATGAACAAAGATCTGTACGAAGAAGATTAAGACCAACGACAGCCTTCTAATAGGCATTTGTTTCACTAAATTTCTCATTTTTTTTAACAATGTTGGAAGAAAAGTTTATGATTTGATCCCAACTTTCTGAGCCTTATGAAAATATCCAAAGAGCAAAATAGCATAGATTTATTGATAAAATTTACTAGTTTTGTGGATTTGCTAACAACATTTCTATAATAGAACCATTTCTCAAACTTCAAGGAGCAAAATGTTCATTTCAAAACTTCATGGACCAAATAAACATCAACTTTAAACCTCAAAGGCCAAAAGTGCATTTTTTCCTTATAAAAATACCCTTAAACTTCTCTCTTTATTTTAAAAAATATTCTTATACTTTCAAAATTTGTGACAACACCTCGCAGCTTTCATAAACGTTCCAAAAACTATTTTGAAATATAAATTCTTTAGAATTCTGACATAAATTGAAACTTAGAATTGTGTGACGATGACATAAAGCGATGTGGTGATCCAAATTTTTGTTTATGTCACCAACACACTTACCACATCATCTCATATCTCAATTTTGGAAACATTTATGAAAATTCATGAGCAATATTGTAACATTTGAAAAACTAAGGGCATTTATGAAATAAGATGACAAAGTTGTTCATAGGTATTTTTTATAATTTAACCTAATCGATGTTGATGTTAATGGATATTTTTTAAAAAATATTAAAAAAAAAACATTCACATTATTTTTATTTTGAAATTTCAACTATTTTTATATGTTTTATAGTTTTTTAATTTTAATATAATGGCAATACTAATAGAGATGTTGATCCATCCCTTATGTTGATATCAAACTCAGAAAAATATGAAAAAGTTGATAGACATGTCAATGAAAATTTAATACATGCAATTAATTAAACAACCTCCATCTTCTCGACTTTCTAGAAATTTCTCTTTGCTGGAAAAAATTGAAGCATTGGGTTCTTTTCCAATGAAAAAGATTTGGATACATCGTACCCCACTCAATTATTGTCACGTGTCAAACTCTTTTTTTTCGTAATCTTTTAAATAACTTTGAATTTTGTTTTTTTTTTCGTGTTCCATTTGAAGTTTTCCCATTTTGAAATAGAGCATTTGAATTAAGATGATTTTCGGTTTGCCTCTTTTTACTCCTTAACCTTATTGATAGAAAGAAGGTTACAAACACCTGTCTTTCCATTTTCATAATGAAAGTAATACAATTTATCAATGAATTTTACTTTTAAATTTATGACAGTTTAGTACCTTTTGTGAAAAATAATATTAAGCTTTAATGAATTCTTTTACACATGTTGCAATAAACTAACTGAGATCAAAATTTAGTTATAAACCATAGAGATAAAGGGTATGTTTGGTTTAATTTTTCAACTATTTGATTTTGAAAATAAATAATTTTAGAAAAAATTGAAGTGTTTGACAACGGCTTAAAATAGCTCTTAAAATACTTTTAAAGTGTATTTTAAAAAAAAAAATTATCAAGAGAGTTTAAATAATAATTACTTTATCAAAAAAATATTTTTTTCTCTAGTCAATCAAAATGGGGCCATTCATTTTGTAGCAAAAAATTATACTTAATTTTGATGAGATTTTTCATCAAATAAACTAAATTGTTACAAACTTCAAAGTATATGGACTAAAATTGTTATAAATATGAATGTATAGAGACTAAATTGTTAATAGCTAGTTTAGGGACTTAATTATTATTTACAAAAAATTTTAGGAACCAAACTTATGTTCCTTTCCGGGCAGTTCAATAATCGATACAAGTCTATCATTTCTGTTTTTAATTCTATTTCAATCTTTCTTAGCAATTCAATCGACTTTTCATTGCACGATTTCTTTCGGATTAGAGTTTACAATCTTGCTTATTGTAGATATTGAAATTTCTCACTAATTGGGGCAAATGGTTATCTGATATTATATGTTCTTAGCTATAAATATCGATTATTCATTGTGTATCGAAATGTGTCTATATTAGCGTCTTTGCTTGTATTTATCAATACCAAATCAATACCATTTCCATGTTTACATGTGTAAGATTTATTGAATCGTTATGATGTCAATATGGATATTGATTTGGATATCAATATCAATGCCCATTCATATTGATATTAGTAATGATATGAGTTGAAAAAATCGATACTAATACCAGTATTATTCATAATTCATGACCATTTCACAATCAATTAATGCATACCTACGCATACGGACCAAATCAAACAACCTTCCATGCCAAAAAACACAATGTCCATGCATATCGATATCAGTACTCGAGATGTGAAAAAAATAAGAAAAAGGTAAACAAACAACAAAACTCGTAATACAAAAGTAATGGACAAAAAAAAGAATTTTTCCATTATCGTTATTGTTTGGATAAAACAGTAAAATTGGTATATATAATATTACTGAAAATGGCATACAACCATTTATTTACGACTACTGTTACTGGTTTTATGCAGCCAAAACTGTTTTAACAGTAATTCATGACATGTGAGGGAAAAATCTAGAAAATCCTTAAAATTCCACATAAAAAGACCAGTGGGTCTCTGGTAATTATGAATCGTAAGTGGATTGAACACCTTCTCCTCACAAAGCAGCCTTGAACGTTGAAATGGTGTGATTTGAATATTTATTCCCTGTAGCTTTTAGGTGGATAGAAGAGGGTTTTATTAACTACTATTGAAGTTTTTTTCACAAACAAAATCATAGGGAGAGTTCCAAATGCATGACTTCTTCAAGAGAACTAGAGATAGTTAAACCAATAAATTGTGTTTAAAATGGCTTGAAATAGTTTTAAATCCCTCCATATCCCCCATAAAACAGAGTAACGTTGAAGTGCATCATGGACTAAACCTATCTTTTTACAGCCTCCTTTAATAATGTTTAAGAAAAAGAAAGAAGAAATTTTATGTCAGTTAAACTAAACTCACTTTTGCAAGTGAGGAGTTATATCGACATCTTATTTTTGTGGAAAATTTATACGGATGGGTCGAATTTTGAGGTCCACTCGAAATTTGGCCCATCTTTAAAACACACTTGAAATTTGGCCTTCTGATGACACCAACTGTGTGCGAAATATCCATTTAGTCGCCAAAACACTTGATGTGATGCACGCATCCCAAATTCTTGTTCATTCCTCTCATTTTGGACTCCTTCCTCTCGTGTTCTCCTCTCGTCCTTCATTGGACATAAATCGAACGT
The DNA here is from genome assembly GCF_009727055.1 of Benincasa hispida. NCBI lineage: Eukaryota > Viridiplantae > Streptophyta > Magnoliopsida > Cucurbitales > Cucurbitaceae > Benincasa > Benincasa hispida. The sequence continues at coordinate 45,934,327 of NC_052350.1, read as the reverse complement.
TTTAAATTTTAATTTTCAGCCCGACACCCTCATTCCTCTCGCTTCATCTTCTTTCCTCTCGTTTCTACATCTCGTTCTTTACTAGATATCAATTTCATGTCAATTTTCATGTGGCCGTTGTACGAATTTTCCAATACTTCGAAAAAGGGAACTAACAAACCCACAATTCTTCCAAATCAATTTAAAGAAAATTTTGTGCACGCTAAGTTTCATTAAGATAACAAAACGTAAAATTGGTATTTCGAGTACATCCATCCGTTCTCCCTCAAAAAACTTATAAAATTCAGTTACAGAGTTTTCCAAAATTATTAATTTGTAACGTTATAATCATTGTTGAATCAACACATACAAGCAATTTCATACTCCAAGTAAGTATGCACATGCACTATGTTGTTTCTCGTTTACTTAAATTGCACGAGTCGTGATAGGAACGGTTTGTTTGTGAGGTGGTATTATGCTGCTATAGATAGGCGAGAGGAAGAAACGAAAGTGTGGCTAGTCCAATGAGAGAAAGGGAAAATCATGTCAGATATATAAACAAGAAAATGAACGAGAGCAATAGTTAACGAGAGAAAGAAATGAGAAAAAGAAACAAGATAGAAGAAACAAGATGAAGAAACAAAAAGAAGAAACAAGAGGAGAAAACGAGAGTTACTATGGAGAGTTTAACATAATCTAAAAGTTTAATTTTACTCATTATTGAAGGATGGACGAGAAGCAGTTGTTTGTTTGATATGGAGGGTCATGGGATGAAAGGGACCAATGCTATGAGGGTAAAGTATAAATTGGATTGTGAATGTTCTCCAGTATTTTTTATGAATGGCAATGATGTTAAATTTCTGCTTTTGGAGTTGGATCGTAATAGACCACCGATATTCATAAGTGTTGAGAAAATCCACCAAGTGGTAGAATTCTATGACATAGAGGCAGAATGCAAACCAATGCATGTGGGTGATATCAAAAATCAGCCAGATACTTTTTCATCGGTGGTCTCAGTCAGAGACAACAACATGAATCCATGGGAGTTGTATACTCAAGGCTAGAAGAGGGGTCGTAATGAGAATTTTGTGAATGAGACTGATTGGACCATGGAAGACATTAGGAATGACACTAGTTGCTATAATTTTTTAACTGATATTGTTTGGAACAATTCGAGACGAAATAGGGGTCGTAATGAGAATATTGTGAATGAAAGTGTATTAAATGAGAACTTTGTGAATGAGAATATTGTGAATAACAATATTGTAAATGAGACTATTGGAACCATGGAAGAAATTTGTAATGGCATCGATTTCGATAATGTTCTAGATGATATTATGCGACTCCGGCTACTGGAGGGGGTGGTTTTGTCCTAACTCCGACCCCGATTCTCCATAATGACTTTGGTCATTTTTTTGGCAATGTGCATCGGAAGACTGAGGCAGTTGAAGAGAGTTTTCCTCTTGAAGTTCGACCATCTACGACTACTATGAGAACTGGAGACTTGATCATGCAACTGCAGTCTTCCTCTGGATTGGATATTAAGGTAGGCCAAATCTTCTTTTGCAAGAACAATGTGAAAATAAGGTTGTCAATATTGGCCATAAAGAATAATTTCAAGTTGTGGGTTAGGAAATCAAACAAAAAAACTATATAGTGTCTGATGTATCCACGAGATATGTAAATGAGGAATACATGTAGTTAGAATGGATGGTTGTGACATTTTCAAGATTAACAAATATACGGCTGCCCATGCATGCTCAATTCAAGTCCTTAATCATGACCATAGGCAAGCTAGCGTGTTCTTAATTGGCTAGTTGATCAAAGAGAAGTTCGGTGTTGATCGTGCTAAAACTGCTTTTGCTCTTGCAAGGGGTACTCCCGATATATAGTGAATATGGTGTGAAGATAAGTTATGACAAGGCATGATGTGCAAGAGAAATTTCTTTCGCTCTTGCAAGGGGTACTCCCGATAAATCTTACACCTTATTCCATGCTTATGTTGAAGCTTTAAAGATTGAAAATCCGGGGATCGTTTTTAGATTGAACTTGAAGAATCTTAATACTTCAATATATGTTCATGACACTAGGTCCTTGCTTAAGAGGGTTTAAGAGTTGTCATCTGGTAATCCTTGTTGATGGTACTCATTTTAAGGGTGAGTACAGAAGTACAATGTTGGTTAGTGTTGCAATGGATGGTAATAACCAAGTGTACACTCTGGCATATGCTATCAACCGATCTTGTATTGTTTTCAGACTGAAACCAGATTATCACCAATGCAGTTGATGTTGTATTCCCAACAATATTTCACAGACTTTTTACATTCTAGTTAAAGAGGAATATCAATAAAAACTTTAAGGATGAGACGGTGAGCAAATTGTTAGATAGTGCAACAAGAGCGTAACTGGAGTCCGAGTTCAAAAGATATTGGGACCAAATAATGAACTTAAACAGTGGTAGCCTTTGAAGATATTTGGAGGATTCAGGTGTCGAGCGGTGGGCATGATGCTATCAATATGCGAATTAATATGATAACCTGACGAACAATAGTGTCGAGTGTTTCAATTTGATTACGAAAGAAGCGAGGAAACTTCCAATAATATCACTACTGGAATACAAAATGTGTTTGATAACACAATGGTTTTATTAGCAGCGAAATATTTGGTCAATTAGCACATCAACACATTCAATATCATTAGAGTGTGAGAAAGCCAGGCAATACTGAGGCAATCCAATGATTGTTACAGATTTCATGTGAAAGATGCTCGGTTAGACAGTATTGTTAGCCTTAACATACTTAAGTGTAGTTGCAGAAAATTTCAATGTTTGGAGATTCCGTGTTCGTACGCTATTACGGTAGCTAAAGAGCATAACATTAACCCATTCACCCTATATAGCAGGTTTTATTCTATTGAGTTGCTTGTCCTTGCATACGCAAAATCGACATCTCCACTTAGCCATATGACTGAATGGAAGAAACCGTTGCAGTATATTGACAGTAAGATCCTTCAACCAAAAAGGATCGTTCGAGTAGGTCGAAGGTCGGTATAGAGGATCCCATCTGCTGGAGAATATCGGCCCCTAAAAATTTGCAAACACTGTGGCAGTGTCGGCCACAATAGATAGAGTTGTAATGAGCCACTCATCAATATAGTCGGCTACAATAGACAAACAGACTTGCAGTAACATATTTCATTGTATTTAATTTCGTGTAACACATACGGTTATTAGTAAACAACGGTTTGCCCTCTATTTTTCTCACGGTTCTTCCTCTCGATCCTTTCTCTCAGTCTTTCCCCTCGATGCTTGCTCTCAATTCTTACTCTCGTTTGTTTATCTTTTTTTTTTTCTCATACAATTTTCTCATTTCTTCCTCTCGCCATGTACTCTTATTTCGTCATCTCGGCCGTCTTATTAACAATTATATTAGTGGTGTGTCTTTTACTGGCTGGTAGGAAAAAAGCATATATTGTAATCATATTGTTGGGATTAGTGTCCTAATTCTCCCAGAGTCTCGTTGTTTTGTAAAGATACACATTGTTTGATGAATAAAATAATTGTTATTTAATTCTGGTATTTACTCATATCCAATAAACAAAGCTCCCTGGTTATCTTATGTGAACTTAAGCATGTATATGTGATATACAAGTGGATCAGACCTTAAGTTATAACCTAAATAGGTCTGTAGTATAAGAATTAAGGTGGGATACTTAATCCCGGTGACACTACGGATACAGGCCGCTTTTTAGAGGTTTGCAAGTGTTGTAAACTACTTCAGATGGTAGATCCTGACCATTCATGTGGAGATGTGGAGTCAGGGTGTCCTATACAAAGAGTTTGTATAAGACCTGGACCACAAGATGACTAGACTCTGTATATAACGTCTATGATACTAGAGACTTACATCTCATCTAAACGACCATAGGTGACACGACCTCAATCCTGAGTGTTTTAGAAACTCCTGCCTTTCAGGGCGGTCCTTTGATTAGTATGGGTGAGAGTGGCCAAATTTCCAACTCAGCATGCCTACCTTTTTGGGGACTTGTCTGATCCGGGAGCTGGGAACTCAATCCACAAGATGGAATTCACTCCTTTTCCGAAGCATGGATAAGTAGAGACATTGCTCCCTTAAGGGCTAATTCCGAGGCTTAAACATAGTGGCCAAAACTTCTCTTTGGAAGAGAATACTCAGTCATAGTAGGACTATAACTTATGTTCATTAGAGGGATCAATGGTTTTTAAAGAGACAAATGTAACTACAGGGGCATAACGGTTATTGGATGTTCAATGCATAGTATGCCATCAGCGCATAGTTGGCCATCAACGCATAGTCTATAATCAATGCATAGTGTAATAACCAACGCATAGTGGGTCATCAACGCATAGTATGCAATCAACGCATAGCAATCCTTGGTTCCCCTTGGTTTTCAACACAGCACCATCGCAACCCAACTTACTCAGTCATCGCAAGCCTTAACGATCGCAATAGCCAACCACCATGCATCTAACCTAGCCCATCGCATGGCCTATGTCTAATATATCCATTATGCATGCCATCGTCAACTTCCAACGCATAGCATGGTCGCACGGCCTCGATGTATAGGTCGGTTGCTTAGCATCAATGCATAGCTCGCTCATCATCAATGCATAGGTCGCTCGGCAGCATTGACGCATGGGATGCTCGGTCACAAGGCATCGACGCATGGGTCGCTCGACCGCAAGGTATCGACGCATGGGACGCTCGGCTGGTCAAACGCATCCATCGGGGCCAATGAGACTCTCACATCCGCGCACATCATCGTGCCCTTGCATGCCCTCGCACCATATCAATGCATCACCCTCGCCTGTCTTCCTTCAGCCGTATGGACACATTCCACCACGTCCAACGCATCCATCATCCAATGCATCCAACGCATCCATCATCCAACGCATCCAACATCCAACGCCCAGCGCCCTTGGATGCGCAACTTGAGGCTGTTGCATGCGTTGTTCTAACCTCTTCAAGACCTTGGCTACTGCATGCATTACTAACCTACCAAATAGCCTTTCAAAGTCTAATGGCCAACACATGGCACACACTAACACATTGTCAACTACTTAGTCATTTTTCTCCTTTTCTTCCAACGCATGATTACTCTTGGCAATGCCTCTGCCAATACTTCGGCCAATCATGCGTCCAACCTTACAAACACATGGTTGCCTTCTCAACTTATGCGTTAATGTTCCCTAATACTTAACGCATGGGTTCTTTTGACCTTACACTTAGTCAAATTTCACCAATTAAAGCTTAACTCAAAACTACTTAAGGAAATTCTATTCAACACTTAGAAATTTCCTTCACTTCAACATAGGATTTAACTCTCACTTAGTTAATTCCTTTTAACATCTTCTTAAGTAGGAAAAATGGAAATTTGGGTTTCACACTTCACATATTGTAATTGAAAGCATGAAATTCACAAGTTGTACTGCTTTTTACATTCATAATTTGCACAAATAAGCTCACAACTTGAAAAATACAATCTAGTAAATGAATGTATTAGACCATAGCTTACAAGCATACTGTAATCTAAAGTTTGACATCTTCTCTTGAACCAACACCCCTTTTGTTGGAGATCCAGTATCCATATGCTCAAAAAAATTTAGATAGAAGATACCACAATTTAATATATTGCAACCTTGTATATCTCTTGTTTCTGCATGATAAATTTGCCATGGGTCATGATGTATGTCTGGTTTCTTCTAATAGAGCTTGCAGAAGTAGGCCAACAACGACTATGCATGTGTCCAAGGTGTCAGGATTAGTACAATATCATTCATCGAGATGTATGATGGCATGGAGTTGTATAACAATATCCGTCCTCTGTTCATGTCAAGCACGACTAGGATCCAATGTTCACGTACATAGATTTCACTATACACGTAATCTATGTCACCCCATCTTGGTTAGTAATTCGACTCCAAATCGAGCACAAGGTTAGTTACACTATCTTCTTTCACCCATATAGTCGTGGCTTCTTCCTCGATCCTCTCGTATATTGCTTTGAACAAGTTTTCGGGTGTGAAAAAGTTCAAATGGCGTTTTTGGCAATGAGTGAATTAAGTATACATAATGAACTAATGAATGAATTAATTGAAAAAGCATATGCATACCAATATTCCCAGTGGGAACATCGTAAACTTATGGGCGTATATCGCGCGCTGAGCAAGCAACTTTCTCTGCAAGAACATGAATATGCTCTCAAGCACCTACAAATGAAAGTTGAACATATTACTAACCAAAAGATAGTACATGTGCCAATATAAAACTTGTATAACTAAATTATTTCATACATCACACACGACCCATTAACAATCCTTCATTAACTCATGAAACAGATCTTTTGGGTACATGAGGCTCCACAACATCGTTCATCAGCCACTATAAAAAGGTGTTGAACATTTCCTCTGGGACTGGATAGGTTGGATCATCGCTAACCCTATCAACTTTACCAGGAGGACAAGCATTTGGATCGTCGTATGTCCTTTTCAACTTCGGTCATTTCACTTCAACTGAAGAGGCATAAGATTTAACTTCTTTCCTCTTCCTACCCATACATCTTGAAACTTCAATGACCTTCCGGGTTTTTTCTCCAACTTAATCTTCAACTTACTTTTTGGTGGAAGGATCATGTGTAGTTGGATATCACCATTAGTAGAGGATGGATCTAGCATTGGTGGCTCGATGGGAGTAGTGGTGGTGAGTGTGGCATCGATGGTAATAGACTTAATAAGGGTGAGAATCGTGGTGGTTATAGGTACGATGGCAGTGGTGGTAGGGTGGCATCAATGATAGGGTCAATGGGAATGGTGGTGGTCAAGATGAGAGTCATGGTGGTTGTTTTTGGGGTTGATGCCCTAAATCTCGTGGGTCTAGTAGTTTGTAATTGTACTGTAAAAACAATTTATTAATTTAATAAAATCAGAGGCATTTTATTTAACATTTAGTAGCATTAATCTACAAAACCAATAAACTAAGATTCAAGGTTGTCTTCTGTAACTAAAACATGTATATGGAGACACACAGAAGTTGGGATTGGTGTCCTAATTCTTCTGATGGTCTCACAGTTTGTAAACATTTGTACACATATTGTTATTAATAAAATAAATGTTATTTTATAAGCATTTACTCAAAATCCACTAAACTAAGATCCGTGGTTATTTCATGTAACTTAAGCCTGTATGTGAGACACACAAGTGGATCATGCCTTAAGTAATAACCTAAATGGTATGTAGTAGATGAACAAAGGAAGGATACCTTATCCTAATGACACTACAGATATGGCTCGCTTTGTACATATTACAAGTGTTGTAAAGTGCTACAAATGGTCTGATCTTGACCATTCATGTGGAGACATGTCAACGGGGGTATCCTATACAAAGAGTTTGTATAAGACCGAACCACAAGATGATTAGTCTCTTTATATAATGCCGTTGATAATTGAGACTTACATCTCACTAGGATGACTATAGGTGACATGACCTTAGTCCTAAGTGAGTTGCGAACTCCTGCTCATGAGGGCGGTCCTTTGATTTGTATGGTTGAGAATGGCCAGATTGCCAACTCAACAAGCCTGCCATTTTGGGGATTCATCTGGTTCAGGAACTAGGAAATTAGCTACATAAGACGGAATTCACTTCTTCCCTGAAGTAAGGGTAAGTAAATAAATCGATCCCTTAAGGGCTGATTCTGGGTCTTGAACATAGTGGCCACACCCTCTTCTGGCATGAGAGGACTTAGTCATAGTAAGACTATCACTTATTATTCATTAGAGAAATCAGTGGTACTTAAGAAGTTAGATGTAACTACACGGAGCAAAATGGTGAATTGGCCTAGTTGTACTTATGAGTGATTTGTGAAGGGTCATCACACTGTTGATTGGTCATATGGACACAGAAATATATCAGTAGTGCAAATATTGTAGTAGTCAGTCTCTAGTAGAGTGACCAACAGTTAACGGATGGTGGATCTCGTGATTAAAGAGTTTAATCAATTATTCACATATCGTTGGAGTTTCAAGCTACAAGTCCATAAGGTCCCTTTGGTAGCTCAATGGATTCAAGTTGAGAATCGGCTTTTAGATTAATTTTAAGTGTTCAAAGTAACAAGAGAAAATTCAATTATATGTGATATAATTAATATTATGTATTAGATAAATTAAATGGAGGAATTAATATAAATATGATTTATATTAAACACCATCAAATAGGAAAAGAACTATGGTTTATATGTTTCATATGATGAAATATTAAAACTATAGGTTATAAATATAATATGATGAGTTGGTTATTATATTTATTTATAACATATTAATTATATGATAATTATTTATTATTTTTCTCTAATAACCGAATTGAGTGGGAGGTTAATGTAAATTATGGTAACTGTGAGATAAAAGGATTTTGGTTTTCCAAAATTGGTAAGTTGATGGTTCATTTGCAATAATCTCACAAGAAGGCTATCAAGTAAAAAGGTTTTACTAAGCGATAGCGTAGAGAGCATACACGATCGAGCTACGAGTTTACTATACGATAGTTACTCGCTTAATCGTTGCTACACGATCGAGTAGCAAAGTCTATACGATAGGCTTCCATTTACTAAATGATTGAGTATTTCGTCTATACGATAGAGAGCCTCATCTCCCACTTACTCAATCTTCTACCTCCTATTTTCCTCAATCCAAGATCATACAGAGCCCACAACTTCTGAATTCTCACATCGAGAATACCATGGTAACCATTGTGGTGGTGTTCTAATTTCGTTCGAGGATCGAGTTGGACTCGATTGGGAACAAGGCTCATTCAGACATTCTTTGAGATCGAGTTCTGATCGTTGCATTCTAGTTTGTGCTGATTGAACGAGTTGCTGAACGATCGGGGGATATGTGAAGAAGAGTTCTTCAAAGGTACATGAGATGTATGTTTGTTTATATGTCATAATGTATGACATATAGATTTAAAACCCATCTTAGGTTATGCATTTTATTCATGCATCATATATTATAAGTGTTATAATATAGTAAATGGCATGATTAAATTACATCAAAGCATACTCATGCATCATATAATATAAGAGTTATATTTATGCATGCATTAAGCATATTCATGCATCATCTTTATATTATAAGTGTTATAGTATAAGGGTGTATGAGAGCATGTATGTTTGGTTCATTACTTTTTTATATAAAAGTTATATAAAAGTAGTAATGAATGAACAATGCATGGAGCATGACACTTAAGTTTATTTATAAGAGTTATAAATACCTTGTATGTGTTGCTTCATATTGTGGATAGTTTTAGTTGTTTCCTTTTATAAAAGTGATAATGGAAACTAAAATTGAAATCAATAAGAAAGAGATGTATGCGAACTTAGGTAAAATCATGTTTTAAAAGGGTTTTAGAATTTGATTGTGATAGACCTAAGTTCATGGTTCTAATGAGATTAGAAACCTAAGTTTAATCTTTTGAATTGGGTTAATAGGATTAAATTGATTTCCATAAAAGATTAAATTTGTCATAAATCTATATATAAGGGACCTTTTGTCTAAGGCGAGTTCTGGCTAGGCTAGGGTATTTAAGCTGACGAAAATGGAATACCCCTACCTGGAAACCTACTTGAAAAGGTGAATTAGATATATTTGCTACAAGCATGCTAGATATGATCAAAGACTTTGTTAAAGTACTTGATGAATGATGATCAAAAGTTGTTTAACTTTCCCAAGTAAGAGTTACTTTTCGGAAAACCTAAAAAGTCACTTAGTTAAAATCATTAGTCGTGTTTTTCTAAGTAAACTAAACCCTAGGTTTTAAAATACTCATTGGAGGAAAATATATATATGATATGTCAATTCCACTCACATTTCTCCCTTAATGTTCACACCGTGAGATTCATGCTTGGCCTCTTGGTGCCCTAGGAGCATCCCCCTTCGGATGGTGTTTGCATGAGTCAATATCAAGGTGAACGGGGAGAGTATTTATAGTAAGTGGGTGAAGGATGTGTGTCAACATGTCCTGTGGTCTACTTCATTGGTTTGCACTGTGAAATCTTCTTGCACGGCCTCATGGTACCCTGGGAGCATCCCTCTTCGGATGGTTTGTGTGGTTGGTCAATATCAAGGTGAAGTCCAGAAATGGATAGGGTCGAGTATGCTTTAGCTAAACTTAGCCGATTACCTTAACAAAGATTAACTCACTCACTTAATCCTTCCTCTTTACGAGGGGATTAGTGACACATGATGAAGAAAATGGATGATGAATGTGTGGAAAAGAACAGAGAGATGATAATAATTACGATAATGATATTTAAATCTAGAGATCAGTGTTTGATACATGATTGTGAATGAAAGATTAAAGAAAGATGAACACAGTAGATGAATGAAAGAATAGAAACAAATACGGAAAGAGTGTCAATGTCTTGACACAGATCCCAATCGGAGACGTTGTGCTTTCCGGCGTGTGGATGAATTGGAGTGGAAAGCGTCCCTCTCAAGCTTGCTTTCCAGGTAGAAGTGACCTCTTGCACAGAGCTTCTTCTTTGGGAATGGAAATAATTTCTCACTCAAAGACTTACCTTTTAGCCTTGTCTCGTCGTTCTTCCAGATTTTCTCTGTATTGTCTCTTCAGACCAGCCTCCTTAACATTGAATTCGAGGAAGCTATTTATAGATCTTGGATCTCTATACTAGTGGTCCCACTTTGTAATTCTGATAATTCCTGCCATGGCGTAATGGAAATGTCCGCTCTGCTCCACGATCAATTTTTCAGAATCGTACAACAGAAATGTTGTACACTTGTTACAATTTCCTGCAAATGCATTGCTCTTCACATCTTTGATCGATTGCCGCATGCGGTGTAATTGTTTTGATCTCTTGTTGATCGTCGCATGCAGTGGAAATGCGTTGATCACTTGAATCCATGATCGATCGTCGCATGCACTGCAATTGCATTGATCTTTTTCGTTCTAGATCGATTGTCACATTGTGGATGCGTTGTACATTTTTTTTTCTCGAGCAATTAATGCATGCGGTGACCTATTTCCTGCAAAACAAAGACTTGGACATTCCATTTCGCCAACGCAATGGGGTTAGCAGGTGTGTTCACGACACTTTATAATTTTCTTATTCTAAACCAATTTCTATACTGTCGATGCAATTTTTCCTTCTTTTTGCCGCATAATCTAAATAAAACGATATAAATAACTTGTTCTACAAGTTATCACACCTCCAAATTTAGATATATGCTTGTCCCCAAGCATACCTTATACTAAGGCAATTTAGCTCAATTCCTATCCTAACTTTGCGTCGATCAGCTACTCCGAATGCTCCGCCTCTGCATAATTTCTCAACACCGCAAGTTTCTTCTATCCTTTAACATTTTTCCACATGCTTTACCTTTTTCTTATCTAAAACAAACCTCTACCCAAAGTTCCCTTCTAGTTTTGAGAAGAATGTTTTACCTCTTCTTGTGAAAACAACGAAGTGCGTCTTTATGAGGTGGCCTTGTTTATGTCATCGTATAGAAAATGTTGATCATGGTTACTCCCTTCGTTTTGGCTTACTCCCATGGGTGTCATGCGAGCATCCAACTTCGATTGTGTACCAATCTCAACTTCAACTCATGATCCTCAGCCAAGTTTTACTTTTGCTGGTCAGAGGAGTTGTCTCTTTTATCCTTCTTTTCTCTTCTTTTTTTTTTCATATTGTGTCGATCCTGGAAACCTACCTTCGTTTTGGCTTGCTCCTATGGGTGTCATGCAAGTATCCAACTTCAAGCAGATTCCTTTCACAACTTAACTCCTATCAGGTTGGGATTTTTTGGATTTTCCCTTGTGCTGACAGCATAGTTTTATGATTTTTTCTTTTTTTATGATGATGAACGCATTTTCCTGATATGACCGCATCCACTTGATCGCATCTGCTCAGACCTTCTCCACCCCCAAATTTAGAGATACGCAAGGTCCTCATTGCGTTTTTTTGGACAGAAAAGACAAAACACTTAGTTAAAATTTTGAAAAGAAGGTTTGAGCAGAGTCTTGAAATAGAGAAGGTAGAGTAGAGCTATTGCGATGAATTGTCTAAGTGTTAGTCAGAACATGTAATGTATAAAGAAATTTTGCTAAGGGTATGTATAATGCTCATCATGGCAGCACAAATAAACAACGCAAAAGAAAAGACAAGAATTACCGCAATAATTGACAAAGGATGATAAAAGTAAAGAGGCTAACGCAAATGGAAAGAATAATTACTCAGTTGTATAAAATTTGTCTAAGTATACAAAGAATTATGAATATCGCAACACAAAATTTTAAGTATGTACAAAAGAATACAAGGTATAGCTTCTATATAAAAAAAAAATTGAATGAATAGCCGCAAAGAAAAATTGCAAAATTGAGGAGAAGGTGGCACACCCCCAAATTTAGAGTTGCGGCAAGGGATCTTGAGGAGGATGGTTCGGAAGAGCTATTGAGGCACATCCTGAAATTGCAGAGGTTGCTGTAGATGTAAAGGCACCATGGGACCATGTAGATATTCTGTTAAGAAAATGAAGTATTCATGGTTGCGCTCTGCCATCTGTCTTTGGTTCAGGCGGACGGTAAAGATGTTTCATTAAATATTAACCATCACGTGTCGCACCATTGTATTGCTGCGTTGCAACTCTGCATTGCTCTCCTGCAACTCCATTATTGCTTTGTGGAAGAAGGTGAATAGGTGAGATCAAAAGGCCCGCATCTAGGCTAAGTCTGCAACAAGTGATGCGATGATAGGTTCCGTCGTCGATGTTTCACCAGCATCGGTTTGAGGTTGAGTGAAATGGCCTGCTCCCAAACGTGTCTTTCATCAACATGAGGTCATGGTAGTGAAAAGTGAAGTGGAGATGGATGGTTGGGGGATGCTACTAGAGATGCGGGGTTAGAATCTGGAGCAAGTAGGAGGTTTGTGAACTGTTCTGGAAGAGGGAAAAGAGGTTCGATTGGAGGGTTCGGTGGGCAAATGATTAAAGACAAAGGGTCCAAGGGTAGTTGGGTTTGCTTTTGCAATGAATGTTCTTGGATTTTTTCCTTTCCTTTATCATTGCAGCACTGCTTCTTTGGTTTTGGTTATTGCGGCGCATTCAAATCTATGAGGGGCCTTTTGGTTGGAAGCTCGGTGCAATGTGGGGAATCCATGAGAAGCATTTTCAGGATCTTCGTGTGTATGATGCCGTGAACTTCAGTCATGGGCTCTGCCTATGCCCACAGAGAGGCACAGGCTCAAACCACGGAAAGAAGTATTGGCCTCTCACACGGCCAAAAAAAACCTCGAATCTTCGCAATGAGCTGGCCTACATCGATCGAAATGTCACGCATGATACAGTATGCGACCATGACTCGATCCTTCAAAATTGTTTTGTCATGCATTGTTGGGATGAATCGTCGTTTCACCAAATATACCCAAAGATGCGCCTCTGGGTGCAGCTTGTTGGAGGCGAGGGTCCTAATGCCTGTTAATGATACCAACCACTTAGTGCCCGGTTGCGTTAATACCTTCAACGCATCCTCCATGTATTCTTCTTCAGGATCATCAATCAACTTGTTACCCGGTGCTTCCGAGAGGTTCTTTAACTTATATAGTTCATTGATGTCCTTTGTGCTGCATGACACTACCCTCCCTTATATGATCACCGTATCTTCGGTGTCAAGGAGTTGGCCGTGATAAAAGGCCCTCACTACCGCAAGAATAATGATGGATGGACATTGGAAAAAAATTTCTGATAACGGGCAGAAATGCATGTTATCATAGTGCTAAGTTATTAAACAATGTTGGAGTGCGTTGATGTATGTTAAATTGCGTCCATTAAGCATAAATTCTATAATATTGTGGTCGCATGTGTCCAACGCATTAGAACAATTGATCTTTATATTTTTGTGCAGAATATGCGTTAACGTAATGCAAAGATTGCGATCATAGAAATTCACTAGTCGAGCGCAACTTCACCGCAAGGCTTTGCGTTGTCGTACTCGCAAACACTCGCCCAAAAAGGATTACCGCAACTTGGTCAACACAACATGGTGGGCGCATCCGGGTAAAAGGATAATTAATAGTGATGGGATAGAAAGTTGATGACAGTCGGATCCAAATTAAGTTGACGGCCGATAACGATCACAAAATACATTCAGCTTTATCGGTGACAATTATCCGGCGCATTGGTCAAGAATTAAAGCGGTCTCATCTGTACAACCAGGAGAGAGAAGCCTCCTTTCACCATGGACCCTCTATAAATAGCAAGTGCATTCTTCAGAGAAGGGGTTGATCGGTTGACGAGTTAACCAATTGCTTCTGTTTATAATTTCCTTTCCATTTTAAGGCGGAGCTAGAGAAGAGTGATGGCCCCAGAGATCATCCAGGACAACTCGAGAGAGAACCTTGGGGCTTAAGAGCATAGAGTGGGCCGACTCTCGCGAGAGCGAGATTATCTTTAGAGCACAAGTAGAAACAGTGTAAATGCCTGACAACAAGAAATTGCTACCAGGCTCTTTATTAAACTTGCATTGTTAGTTTGTACTTCATCTTCATATCTATTTAATGGAAGTTTTATTTCTACATCTGCTCACTCTCTTAATACGCATGAGTAGCTAAGTTAGTCAAATGGATTGAGAAGAACAAAGCTAACATGACCTAGGAAGTTTATTGCTTGCGATTGTCTTGTTTTATGCTGTGTAAAATACCCTTTAGAGTTACTTGAGTGAGAGTCTAAAGAAAGAACCTAATGTCTCGAGAGTTACTTGAGTGAGAGTCTAAAGAAAGAACCTAATGTCTCGAGAGAGCTAGGTTAGAATATGGACTCGAATGAGCAAGATTAGGCTTGCATAAACAAGAGATAGGTACTTAGAGATAAGCATTGTTTGTCAACTTACATCGCATGCATCCTAGAGATCGGAATGATATTATGTGGTCGCATATTTGTGTGGTTGTCATGCTGTCATCGCATAAATAGAAATAGAGGTTTATGTGTAAACCCTGTAGACTTATCGCATATATCACCTGCGTTCTAGCCTTAGAAGCCTTGGTATTCACACCGAGAGGTGGTTTACTATTGTATGCATGTTGCATGATCGCAAAGCATGAACGCATTCTAGGGAGTGTTAGCCAAACCCTTCTCAACCCATTCACCGCATATTCATCGCATCTCCCATTTACAAACTCTTTTCAAACTTCGCCGAATTTATTATTTATTTTTCATCAACGCAAACAAAAAACCCAATGATTTATTTATTTAACTGGTTACCGCAAGTTTTCATAAAAATTACCAACGCAAACTATTTTCACAAGTCCCTGTGTTCGACCCTGGACTTACCAGGAAACTCAGAGGAATTTACTCTTGAATTTCGCTGGGGAAACTTGAGTACACAACGCATATCATCCATATTTCCACCACATAATTCCGAGCATCATGTTTTTGGCGCCGTTGTCGGAGACTTCGGCAAAATAGTTTGTTAACGGTAATTTTTGTGATTTCTTTGCATACTCTAAATCTCTTGCAAATTACGACCCGAAGATTGAGAGAACGTTTCGAAGAAGACTGAGAGACTGCCAATAGCAACCACAATCAAACAAAGAAGAGATGGCAGAGCAGCTTGGAAATGGAGCACCAAATGATAATAACGTCATAGTAAGTCTGATTCCGTTGGCAAACGATCGCAATAGGCCTATTAGGAACTATGCATCGCCAAACCTCTATGATTTCTCTCCGGGAATCATGAATCCTACCCTTAACGGGAGTAGATTCGAAATGAAACCGGTGATGCTACAGATGATCCAGACTGTAGGTCAATTTGGAGGAAGGCATGGTAAGGATCCGCAAGCCCACCTCCGAAATTTTATTGAAATTAGCAATACTTTTGTGTTCTCAAACATCTCTGCTGAAGAAGTTCGACTAACGTTGTTCCCATTTTCTCTCTATGATCAGGCTAGGAAATGGGCTTATTCACTCGAACTAGGAGAGATCACTTCTTGGGAGCAAGTAGTGGAGAAATTCATGAAGAAGTATTTTCCACCTACCGAGAACGCAAGATGAAGGAAGCTTATTACAAATTTTGAACAAGACATGGACGAATCGCTCAGTGATGCTTGGGCGTGGTTGAAAAGTGGTCCGGGATTGTCCGCATAATGGGTTATCACACTGCCTTCAAATGGAAATTTTCTATCATGGTTTGAATCCCGCTTCGCAAACCGCTGCCAATGCTGCAGCCACTGGTGGTCTGCTTGACAAAACTTACGATGAGGCGAAGAATATCTTGGACTGCATCTCCAAAAACCATGAAGACTGGAGAGAGAGTAACCAGAGATTGAAACTTAAACATTCTAACACAAACAATGGTGCTATTGTTTCATTACAAAACCAAATGACCGTAATGATGAATTTGATCCAAGGAATGGCGATCAGCAGCCTAACATCACAAGGTGGGCAAATCAATGCAATAAGTCAAAACAACGTAAGGTGTGTGACTTGCGATGATGGGCATGCGATGGAAGATTGCCCGCAAAATCTACAATCTGTATATTTTGTAAAGAATAATCCCAGTTCAAACATTTATAACCCCAGGTGGAGAAACCACCCCAGTTTTGCTTGGAAGAATCAACAAAAAAAAATTTTCAACTTGTGGCGCAAAAAAAAGGGCAACCAGGATTCTTCCAATGCAACAACGGTCAACAGAGCAATCAAGCAAGTAGCTTACAACAACCACCGTAATCCTCCTCTAGAGAGCCTATTGAAGCAATACATAGAGAAAAGCGAGATAGTGTTAGGCCATGTCCATCCGCAATCTCAAATTACAGATGGGCCAGATCGTGAGAGCTGAAAAGTAGACCACAAGGAGCGTTGCCAAGTTCAATTGAGCTTCCACGCAGCCTAGGGGGATCAGTAAGGAGCAATATTAGGTTGTGACATTGCGCAGTGGAAAGATTATGGAGGGAGAAAAGAAGGAGCAGAGTAAAACAACTTCCATCACAACTGAACCTGAGATTGTGGTAACGCAAGAAAAAGAAAGAGAAAATGAAGCAGTAGAACCTGAGGTTGCGTTAACCTCGAAGTCAAATGAAACGAGAATCGTGAAAGTTCAGTTACCACCTTTCCCTTAGAGTCTATGGAAGAAGAAAAACGAAGAGGTACAGTACCAACGCTTCTTATCTATGCTAAAGTAATTACATGTTAACATTCCTTTCAGTGAAGGGATTGAGGAAATGCCTGCCTATGCCAAGTTTCTAAAGGATATGGTAACTAAGAAGAGAGGTGCTGGAAAATTTCCCACGGTGGCATTAACGCAAAGTTCCAAATCTATTATCCCACCGAAGATGAGCGATCCTGGGAGCTTCACTATTCCTTGCTCCATAGAAGGACTCTATATTGGGCGAGCCTTTTGAAAATTAAATGTGGGGAAACTTGTGCCAACATCAATGACTCTCTAATTGGCTGACAGATCTCTGGTTCATCCAAAAGGTAAGGTGAAGGATGTGCAGATCACGATTGATAAATTTATTTTGCCAGCTGACTTCATCATTCTAGACTATGAGGCCGACAAAGATGTGCCCATCATTTTGGGGCGACCTTTTCTATCAACGGATCGTGCTCAAATTGATGTGCACAAGGGAGAAATCACTTTGAGTATAAACGGACATAAGCTCAAATTTAATATAATTCTTGCCATGAAATTTTTGGACGAAGAAGAACTGCAAGATTCTGATGATGACCTGACTTTGATTGAAGAAGAAACGTTTGATGAAGAGTATGAAGAAGAGGATGCCAACGCATCCGTTGCTGCCTGCAATGCGATCGTAGCAAAAACAAACGAAGAAGAAGAAACGATCGCAAGGCAAGAAGTGGAGCCAAAAGAAGAACAAAAAACAACGCAACCTTTCCTGGTGGAACCACCAACACTTGAATTGAAGACCCTACCAACCCATTCGAATTACACATTTCTAGGGCAGAATGAAAACCTGCCAGTGATAATTTCCTCTCGCTCAACCAAGAACAGGAGAATGTGTTGATGAGCATTCTTAAGAAACATGTGCGAGCAATTAGCTGGACGCTCGCTGACATCAGAGGAATTAGCCCCGCGTACTGCATGCACCACATTCGTCTTGAGGACGACCACAAGGCAACAATTGAAAATCAATGCAGACTTAACCATGCGATGAAGGAGATCGTCAAAAAGGAGATTATCAAATGGCTGGATGCGGGCATTATCTATCCCATAGCAGATAGCTCGTGTGTCAGCCCCATGCAATGTGTGCCGAAGAATGGCGGAATGACAGTAGTCCCAAATGAGAACAATGAATTAATACCGCAAAGGACCGTCACTGGATGGTGCATATGCATGGACTACCACAAGTTGAATGTGGCCACAAAGAAAGATCACTTCCCTCTTCCATTCATCGATCAAATGCTAGATAGACTAGCAGGGAATGATTTTTACTGCTTTTTAGATGGGTATGCCAGATACAATCAAATCATGATAGCTCTTGAGGATCAAGACAAGACCACATTCACCTGCCCGTATGGGACATTTGCTTTTTATCGCATGTCGTTTGGCCTCTGCAATGCGCCGAGCACGTTTCAAAGGTGCATGATGGCGATCTTTTCAAATTATCTCGAGGACTCAATGGAAATATTTATGGATGACTTCTTTGTATATGGGAACACTTATGAAGTCTGCCTAGTCAACTTAAAGAGAATTCTGAAGAGATGTGAAGAGAGAACCTGGTGCTCAACTAGGAAAATGTCATTTCATGGTCAAGGAAGGTATAGTGTTGGGACATAAAGTCTCCCAGGATGGGTTGAAGGTGGACAAAGCAAAGATTGAAGCAATTGAAAAACTTCCACCTCCAACCAGCGTGAAGGCTGGGGCATGTTGGATTCTATAGACGATTTGTCAAGGACTTTTCTAAGATTGCACGACCACTGAGTGAGTTATTAGAGGCGGACAGAAAGTTTGAGTTTGACAACAATTACCTCAACGCATTCAGAGTTTTAAAAGATGTGTTGATTACCGCGCCCGTCTTAATTGCATCAGATTGGATATTGCCATTTGAAATCATGTGCGACGCAAGTGGGTATGCAATGGGGGCAGCCTTAGTGCAAAACAAGAAAACCATTTTGCATCCCATCGGATAACCGAGTAAGACACTGAACCCTGCTCAAACAAATTATACCACCACAGAGAAAGAACTCCTGGCTGTGATTTTTGCGTTGGAGAAATTCAGGGCATATCTGTTGGGAACCAAGGTACTCATTCACACTGATCACTCGGCAATCAAATATTTAATGACAAAGAAGGACGCAAAGCCGAGGTTGACCGCAATGAATCTGAGGTGAGTGTCGTATTCCCGGATGAGCTGTTGTTCCACATAGAAGAATTGCTCTAATATGCAGACATCGTTAATTATTTGGTTTATGAGCAATTTCCTGAAGATTACACCTATCATCAACAGAACAAGCTCAAGAATGAATTCAGACACTATTATTAGGATGAGTCGAATCTGTATAAAAGAGGTGCAGACCAGATTATTCGATTATACGTACCAAATGCTGCTCAACAACGCATATTGTCACAATGCCACGACTCACCATATGGTGGGCACTTCGGAGGGCAGCGCACCGTAGCCAAAGTTTTGCAAAGTGGATTCTTTTGGCCTTCATTATTCAAGGATGTGGCTGACTACGCAATGAAATATGATCGGTGCCAACGCACAGGCAACATTTCATGGAAGAACGCAATGCTAATGAACATTATCTCGGAGCTGGAACTATTTGACGTATGGGGGATTGATTTCATCGGACCATTCCCTCCTTCGAATGGTAAACACTATATTTTATTAGTCGTCGACTATGTCTCCAAGTGGGTAGAGGAAACAGCATGCGTCGCAACTGATGCGGCGATAGTCTCCCAATTCCTGAAGAAAAATATTTTCACTCGTTTTGGCACTCCCCGTGCCATCATAAGTGATAAGGGATCACACTTTGTCAATCATAATATCAAGGAGCTGTTGCGCAAGTACAATATCCTCTACAAAGTGGCCACCACATATCATCCGCAAACGAATGGTCAAGCTGAAGTGTCCAATCGAGAAATTAAACTGATACTTGAGAAGGTAGTAAAGCCTTCGCAAAAAGACTGGGCGACAAAGCTTGACGATGCGTTGTGGGCATACCGGACCGCATTTAAAACACCCATAGGTATGTCCCCATATGCACTGTATTTGGTAAGGCGTGTCACATGCCTTTGAAGCTGGAATATAAGGCACTATGGGCGGTAAAGAAACTGAATTTTGAATTGAAGAAGGCAGAGGAAGCGCGAAAAATGCAATTGGTCGAGCTAGAAGAATGGAGGAACAATATATATGAAAAATGCAAAGATTTATAAAGAGCGCACCAAGCGCTGGAATGATCAACGCATATGTGGTAAGAACCTCCAAGTCGGGCAAAAGGTCTTGCTATTCAACTCACGTCTGCGACTCTTCCTAGGAAAGCTAAAGTCACGTTGGTCCAGACCGTTCATAATTAGACAAGTACTTCTGCATGGTGCGGTTAATTTATAAAGAGACAGACAACATATTCAAAGTCCAATGGGCAGCGAGTAAAGGCATTATCATGGAGAAGGGCTGGCATCGCCAAGTCGACTCCGTGGAACTAAAGAATTTTGAAATAAGAACGAAGTAGGTGGTCCCTGCGTTATCAAATTATCGCAATCTATCAGGGATGCAAGTTTTGGGAAACCTAAATTCTTCAACTTTTTTCTCCACTACTCAGAATTTTTACTATTTTTCAAATCCTTATATCCTTATTTTACTATAACTATATTATTTCTAAAAAAAAAAAAAAAGCGATAAATGAGTTTTATTTTGTTTAAAATAATTTGACCTCTCTTTTTTTTCTTGCAATGATCGATTGCTGGATTGCGGAGAATGAACACGTGATGCCTCTTATCTTATTCATCAACCACCATCCAAAGAAGAGAGATCGCCGCAAAGATGGATGTTCAACATAATGCGGCGACAACGCAAAATTTGGGGGTGTATTCTTCCTTATCTTTATTTTCACATTTTGCGCTATTCACATTGCATTTTAGTTTTCAAAGGTTTATCACTGCATCCTCTTTGAAACCGCAATATTTGACAAGTAGATAAATTTTGGAGTATCGCAGTTTGTTTCTTTGCCAAGTATGATTTCAATGATGACAAATATGCTTCTATGTCCTTTATATATCAAAAGTCAACTTAATTTAAGATGTTCACCTCATAAATATTCTAGAGTTATGGGTTTGCTAGCTTTCTTTCAAACTCTCTTTACAACGCATCCTATGACCATCGCATATATTTTAATTTCTTTTGACATGAGGACAATGCCGCATTTTAAATTGGGGTGAGATATTTATTTTCAACCTTGCTATACACAAAAAAAAAAAAAAAAAAAAAAACCTTTGGGAATAACAACTCCACTGTCAACACAATGGGAAACCCATGTTGATAAAGAGTTAAGTTGTGAAAGGCACTTACCCGTAGTTGGATTTTCGCATGACACATGTGGAGGCAAGCCAAAACGAAAGTAAGTCACCAGGATCAACGCATAAATCAATACCGCAACTCACTACCAAAATTGGTATGAGTTTAGTCTGAGAAAGAGTGTATGTCTCGTAGTTGTATGCCAAAGGCAAGGCACTCGGATCAGCGCAAGGTCAGAAAAAAAAATACCAATGAAGAAATTTTTTTGTGCAAGGATCAATCATTTGACAATCCCGGTAGAAAAAATTTTCTTTTTGAAATAAATCATGCGATGTTCCGGAATTTTGTAAAGTCCTTTTGATTAAGTTTTCAGTCCCTAGGTATAGAAATATTTTAAAAAAGACTTGAAAAGCTTATGGAAATTACGGTAATAGAATTGAACGAAGTATTCTTGAGAAATCTAGGAAGAGACTTTGCAGTTGACTTGCTAAAGGAATCTTTAGCTTTATGCTTGAGGACAAGCATTGTTTTAAATTTAAGGGTGTGATAAACGGGCGAAATGCACGTTATCATAGTGCTAAGTTCTTATAACAATGTTGGAGTTCGTGTGAAAATATGTTAAATTGTGTCCATTAAGCATAAATTCTATAATATTGCGATCACATGCGTCCAACGCATTTGAACAATGATATCTTTATATTTTTATGCAGAATATGCTGTAATGTAATGAAAGATTGCGATCACAAAGAATTCACTAGTTCGAGCGCAACTTCACCGCAAGGCTTTGCGTTGATTGTACTCGCAAACATCTGCTCGAGAAGGATTGCCGCAACCTTGGTCAGCGCAACATGGTGGACACATCTGGGTGAAAGTGATAATTAAGAGCGATGGGATAGAAAAGCTAAATGAACAGTTGGATCCAAATTAAGTTAACGGCGATAACGTCACAAAGTACATTCAATTTATCGGTGACAATTATCTGTACATCGGTCAAGAATTAAAGCGGTTTTATCTATAAAACCGGAGAGAGAAGCGCCTTTCACATGATGCAACTTGAGAGAGAACCTTAGGGCGTAAAGCATAGAGCGGGCCGACTCTCCGAGAAGCGAAATTACTTTAGAGCACAGTAGAAACAGTTATAAAATGCCTACAACAAGAAATGCTACCAGGCTTTTAATTAAATTGCATTGTTATTTTGTACTTCATCTATATCTTTAAATGAAGGTTTTATTTTACATCTGCTCACTCTCTTAATACGCATGAGTAGCTAAGTTAGTCAAATGGGTTGAGAAGAACTAAGCTAACATGACCTAGGAAGTTTATTGCTTGCGATTGTCTTGTTTTATGCTGTGTAAAATACCCTTTAGAGTTACTTGAGTGAGAGTCTAAAGAAAGAACTAATGTCTCGAGAGTTACTTGAGTGAGAGTCTAAAGAAATAACCTAATGTCTCGAGAGAGCTAGGTTAGAATATGGACTCGAAAGAGCAAGATTAGGCTTGCATAAACAAGAGATAGGCACTTACCATTTACAAACTCTTTTCAAACTCCGCTGCATTTGTTATTTATTTTTCATCAACACAGACAACAAATCCAAGGATTTATTTATTTAACTAGTTACCACAAGTCTTCATAAAAATCACCAATGCAAGCTATTTTCACAAGTCCCTGTGTTCGACCCAGGACTTACCAGGAAACTCAGAGGAATTTGCTTTTGAATTTCGCTGGGGAAACTTGAGTGCACAATGCAAATCCATCATTCATCCATATTTTCAGCACAAAGATCCGAGCATCAATTTCCCACCCATGTTCCCACACAACACTCATGATAAGATCTGGAAGTTGCGTCGACGCAGGAAAAAAGCCCATTTCAATCATCAGTTCATCATTTTCTTTCTTCGTTGCTGGGCGCCTCCTAGTCAATGCAAGCTCACTGCTCTCAACTTTAGCTTGGCCCTTGTCTTGAGCAGATGCAAGGCAGGATTTTTATCTTTGTTTGCGTTCCCTTTCCTTGCGTTTCTCTTCTTCTTCCCTTTTCCATACCTCCACTTATTTTCTCTTATTTTCTCTGACGTGTTGCACATTGGCCTTGCAGCGTCTTTCCTTCTCCTCTTTCTCCTTCTTTTCTTTTTCTTCTTCTTCTCTCATTTCACTCTCAAACTGTTCCTAGGCAAGCAAAATGCATTGCTCATCCTTGAGCTTTCTTCTTTCTTCTTCCTCCGTTCTTGCATTGTCACGGCAAACCTCCTTATAGTGGATTTTTCAGGCAAAATCGCCTGATGCGATGATTTGGCACGCATGTGACAAATTTTCTTTCTTCTCCTCTGCTTCTCTTTTTCTTCTCTCCTCTTCTTCTGCTATGAGCTGAAAGAATAGTGGGTCACTTGTAGACCCTTGCGGCGTATTCTCCTTGCGATGCCGCATAAGAGGGGTGATGTCAGGATCTTCTATATCTTCAGTCGCAACCATTCTGATATTCAATGATGAAACTTGTGGTTGCGGTTATGCTTTGGCTTGCGTTGACATCCCCTCTTCCACCCTTGCGGTGGTTGATTCTCCGTCAAAATATGGGTTTTCCGCCCTCTTTCTTTTTTCCTTCTTCTTTAGGTGCTTCTCTTCTCGCCTACATTATTTCTTTTCTCTCTTCTCCTTCTTCAACCAGGAAACTTCATCTCCTTCCACCCGTTTTTCCTTACTTTTTCTCTTCTTCTTCCCTTCGGCCGTCCCCGACTACTTTTTTACTCCTACAACCTCCAAAACGGCCATAATGGGTCCCTCATTGGAGTTAGTTGGAATAGTCTCCTTAGGATCCGCAGTGGCTAGGGCCATTCTCCGCGTTTCGCTATTTCCTTCTCTGAAGACAGGGGCTAGTTTACAACTCTAGCTTCCAGTAACCCCTCCCCCCCCTCCATATTACTCAAAATGCTCCCAAATACCTTTTTGTCATCCCTTCGCTTCAGTTCACTTTTAGTCGAAGGTACAAGGAGTGCCACCTCAGGTCTGGTGGCAAGGGAACTCTCCGTGCTCGACCCCTCTCGGATAGTGAGTGGTTTGCTACAGAGGTCTTTCGCTAGGGTTTTTCGGCGATTCTTGAGGAAAGCTTGGGCTGGACGGCGAGGCGAAAGTTAACAGCAAGGAAAGCCGCATCTCGTATGGTGACGGGGGCTTGAGAAGGTGATGAAGGTAGGGAAGATGAGTGTCAAGATTGTCCGGCCATTTGCTTGGTTGAGTGAAAGAGTTAGGAAAGTTTTTGGTTTGAGGAAAGAAATCGAAAGGGTATGGTATATAGAGGAAATTTCTTAGGAGTTCTTTCGTGAGAGATGTATATGAATTCCTCGGTTGAAAGAGGTGAGATTTATAGCTTGGGCCTTGATGGGCCCAACACAATCTCTGTGTGGCAGGCTTCGATATTCAAAAAAGCCTGCCGCCGCGCCCCTCCCATTATGATTTAGCAGAAAGGACGTTCTTTCGTCTACTAAGTCATAATTTCCTTGGAATCTGAAGCAATTCGACTCCTCTCTCACAAAAATTTTATCATTTTATTTTATTCGGATGGGTGCAATGTTAATTATTAACACAATGCATCCGTTACCGCAAATGCATATTTACGGAGGACGGGCACAACGTATGCATTAGCGCTACACACCCCTCAACTCAATGCATTTCTGGAGGACGGGCACACGGTATTTCGACTAGCGCAACACTACCATCGACATAGTGCGTTTTTGCTGAGGATGGGCTCAGTGTACATACACGCACAACTCATCCGTCAACGCAATGCATTTGTGGAAGACAAGCGTAAAGTGTATCTATCAGCGCAAGATACACCCGCCATCACAATGCATATCAGATGTTATTAAAGTTTTTTTTTTCATCAACATCGCAACGTTTATCCCAAAACCAAGTTGATAAGACGTTGCAGTGTTCATTTTCTTTTTAGTATTCATTCACAGCAATTAGGTTCAATGCAATACTAAGACAGGAATGTAAATAAATTTAACAAAGCATGAAATTGACGCAACTAGAATTAAAGTAGAAGTAAATTCAGAAAGAAGTAAGACTAATTCAAGAAAGCGATAAATTGAACTGAATAATGCAATACTAAAGCAATAAACTAATTTATGAAGGCGATAAAGAAAGAAGTAAAGAAAGCGGTAAAGAAAGCGATAAAGAAAGAAGTAAAGAAAGCGGTAAAGAAAGCGATAAAGATAGATGCAGGGATGCTGATTGAAAGAGGTTCTTTAGGGTTACCGCAATAGCATCCCTGCAAGCGGTCAATCCTGCTTGCCTAAGTCAATGGTCTCCATGCGTCGTTCCACATTGCCCCCATAGTAGGGCTTAATTCTTTGATCATTGACTTTGAATGCGTTGTTCCCATCCTCAGTTGTTACCTCCACTGCGCCATGGGGAAAGATAGTCTTGATGCGGAATGGCCCAGACCAGCGAGACTTCCACTTTCCTGGAAACAATCGTAAATGTGCGTTAAATAAAAGTACTTGTTGACGCGGTCGTCATGCCACTTCTTGGTTCGCTCTTTATAAAGCTTGGCATTTTCATTGGCATTCATTCGCCACTTGACCAGCTCGTTCAACTGCAACTTCCAGACTTCCTCCGCACTTGACAGGTCAAAATTCAGCTTTTTACTTGCCCATATTGCTTTGTGTTCCAACTCGAGAGGCAGATGACAAGCTTTCCCGAAGACCAGGGCATATAGGGACATACCGATTGGAATTTTGAAGGTAGTCCTGTATACCCATAGTACTTCGTCAAGCTTGGGTGACCAATCTTTCCTGGAGGTACTGACAACCTTTTTCAATATGGTCTTGATTTCTCTGCTGGAGATTTCTTCCTGCCCATTGGTTTATGGGTGATATATAGTTGCAACTCTATGGTTGACATTAAATTTGATCAACAGGTTGGTGATGATGTGGTTAATGAAATGTGTGCCTTCATCACTAATTAAGGCACGGGGCATTCCATATCACGTGAAGATATTTTTCTTGAGAAATTTTGCCACCGTGGTCGCATCGTTTTTAGTGCATACGATGGCCTCAACCCATTTTGAAACATAATCAACTGCAACCAAAATATATTGATGACTCTCTGAAGGCGAAAATGAGCACATGAAGTCAATTCCCCATACATCAAACAATTCAATTTCTAAGATCGATGTCAAAGGCATTTCATCCCGTCTAAACATGTTCCCTATTCTCTGGCATCTGTCGCATTGCACAACATGGGCATAGGCGTCCTTGAATAGCATTGGCCAAAAATAGCCGCTCTGTAGGACTTTGGCTGCGGTCCGCTGCCCCCCAAAATGTCCTCCATAAGGGGACTCATGACAAAGTTCTAGAATGTGCTTGGTCTCGTGCACAGGAACGCACCGACGCAAAATATGATCAGGTTCGAGTCGATAAAAGAATGGGTCATCCCAGAAAAAAAACTTGACTTCGTGTCTCAACTTCTTCTTCTATTGGTATGAAAAGTCTTTGGGTACTTGGCCGCAAACTATGAATTTTACAATATTTGCATACCATGGGACATTAACGCATACCGTCATAAGTTGCTCGTCAGGGAATCTCTCTTCAATCTCTTTCTCTTTCTTTTGAACCTCGCAATTTTCTAATCGTGATAAATGATCTGGGACTTGGTTCTCAGTGCCCTTCCGGTCTTTGATCTCCAGGTCAAATTCTTGTACGGGTAATACCCACCTTATCAGTCTTGGTTTTGCATCCTTTTTCGTCATGTGGTATTTGATTACAAAATGATCAGTATACACATCTACATTTGATCCAATCAGGTACTACCAAAATTTCTCCAGGGCAAACGCCACTGCAAGCATTTCTTTCTCTGTGGTTGTATAATTTTCTTGTGAATCATTCAGCGTCTTACTGGCATAATAAATAGGATGCAAAATCTTGTCTTTGCACTAGCTCAAGACTGTGCCCACTACATATCCACTGGTGTCACACATCAATGCAAACGGTTGGGTCCAATCGGGCGCAACCAGAATAGGTGCGGTGATGAGCGCATTTTTCAGTGCATGGAACGCTTCAGTGCATGCATCATTAAAATCATATTCATGATCAATCTCGAGGAGTGCACTTAGCGATCTTACGATCTGAGAAAAGTTGCGGATGAATCTTCGATAGAACCCTGCATGTCCCAGAAAACTCCTAAGTGTTTTCACATTGACTGGTGGTGGTAACTTGGATATTGTGTCAATTTTTGCTTGATCAACTTCCAACCCTGCCTTTGATATCTTGTGACCTAGCACTATTCCTTCTTCTACCATGAAATGGCATTTCTCCATGTTCAGAACCAAATTCGTTTCAATGCATCTCTTCAAAACTTTTTCCATATTTGATAAACAAGAGTCATAGGTGTTGCCAAAAACCGAAAAGTCATCCATGAATACCTCTACTGACTTCTCCAGGAAATCTGATTGTTGATTGTTGTTTTGATAAACAAGAGTCATAGTTGTTGCCATATTTGATAAACAAAAGGCAGTTGATTGTTGTTGACCTCACTCATAGACAAGCAATGCATTAGCCTATAGATAGGCATTGCAACAGCTTCACACTAAGCAAATAAGGTTACTCACACACTCGCGCAATGCACACCTCTTGGTGGGTTGCTACATGCTTCATATTCCTAATCCACATGACTAAGTATGCAATACCCAAGTAATCCCACTAAGTGCTGCAATAAAAGTAAAGATGCTAAGCAAAGAAGATGGAGATGGAGTCGAGGGAACAGAGAAATGTATTAAAAACAGATTGTATTAATTCCTTAATTCCAAAATGTCATACAATACAATGTAGGAAAAGAAAGGAAAAAGAAATGACCATCTGGAAGCAAAGCTTTGCTTCCAGCGGATGTGCGTCAAGGCTGCCGGTGGTGCCATGATGCGCGGAGGAGCTGACTCTCTCAAGATCTAACTTCGGTCGAAGGCTCTGGTCGTCACTCGGAATGGATGAAGGAGGTGAAGAACTCTCAGCCCTCTTCTCACGCGTTTGTCTGGATCGCAAGGATCCACCATAAGCAAACCTTAGGCGAAAACCTTGGATAAAATGAATTTTAGCTCATCGACTTCTATTTATAGAGCTTGGGTCACCGACAGCATTGATTGGACTACTTTAAGTTTGACATTCGGCGCGTTAGTCCTTTTCTGAACCTCTGCCACTAACGGCGTGGTAGGTGAAATGTCAACATCGTCTTTTGATTTTTTCAAGGTAGATGTGTTGATGCGTTCATTCCACCTACCTTGCGTTGATCCCATTAGAATGCGTTGTCGCGTAGCTGCAATCATTTAATGGCCGCATTTTCTTAACACCGTAACTTTACATGGTGACCGCAATTGTTTGACGAGCGCAACTCCCATGCGATGGACACATACGGCTGATTACCACAACATCCATGCATTGATCGATATGTTTGCCTTGCGATGGAGTGTCTCTTC
This sequence comes from Benincasa hispida, assembly GCF_009727055.1. Classification (NCBI taxonomy): domain Eukaryota; kingdom Viridiplantae; phylum Streptophyta; class Magnoliopsida; order Cucurbitales; family Cucurbitaceae; genus Benincasa; species Benincasa hispida. The sequence continues at coordinate 45,905,377 of NC_052350.1, read as the reverse complement.
ACATACGATTGTCTATGTGAATGTCTGATTCCCATGCTTGCGTTCATTTCTTGCATTGGCTACAAAAATAGAACATTGGATGCAAAATTAATGCAATATAACGGGTTAGCTGAGATTCGACATGTTGATCGACACAAGCTCATATTCTTGTGAATCCTATCATGATCGATGCATATTCTGCCTAACAACCTTCATAATTCTAAGTAAAAGGCCTAAGATGACACGAATTTCTGCATGTCATCACACCCCCAAACTTAAAATCATGTTTGTCCTCAACAATTCGTTATACTCAAGAAATTCTAACTCACCTTCATTCTTTCCTTTGCAATGACTAGCTTCTCAGAATATAATTTATACATACCTTTGACCATCACCGCAATGCTCTCCTCCACTTTGGCTACTTCTTCAAAAAGATCTTTTCTAAGTTTAAATCCGGCAAGCCTTTACTCAAAAACTTTTATTCATTCACCACAATTTTGGCTTTTTGAGATTGCGTTCATTCAAAATATTTCAAAACTTTTGCGATGGTTTATTCAAATACGGCGTTGAACTTGGTTACGCCCTTCATTTTAGCTTACCCCAACGTGTGTCATGCAAGCATCTAACTTCGGTTGCGTTCCATATTCAACTTTAACTCTTGTCTCTTTTGATTTGGCTTGTGTCGGGCAGAGGAGTTGTGCTAATGCGTTGATCCTGGCGACTTGCCTTCGTTTTGGCTTGCCCCCACGTGTGTCATGCAGACATCCAACTACGAGCAAGTGCCTTTCACGACTTAACTCTTATCAACATGGGTTTCCCCATGGCGTTGACAGTGGAGTTATTATTCCCAAAAGCTCACTTCAACTTTTTTTTTTTTGTTCATTCATTTTTTTTTTCAAATGATCGCAATATAATGAATGCAATTCTCCGAGACCGCTGCAACCCCCAAACTTAGAGGTTGGCAGCATTCTCACCGCAAAGCTAAAAAAAAATTACAAGAATGCGTTAATAAATGTTTGAACAAAGGTTTGCACAAGATAAAACTCAAGACTTTCAAAATTTGAAGAAGCTAATAAAAGTGAAGAATGTCTTGCGTTGATTAGTTAGAAAATGCGGTGAACTATACGTACCCTCATAGAAACATCGCAAAACAACGAAATCGGGAAAAAGAGAATTTCAAAAGGATAAGGCATAAAAGATAACAAGAAAAGACCTTAGGCGGAGCAACACATGCGCTCATGCATTGGAATCCACGCGATTGAAGCCATGTGTTGAAGGGTGAAAGGAATTCTTCCATTGAACTACAAACCAAGGAGACTTATTGATGCACCTAAAAGAGTAAACGTACCACAACCAAGGAAGCAACCATATATCCAAAATAACAATGAAAATAAAATAGAAATAACCTATACTAAGAAAGCAAAGTAAAGATAGAGTAGAAGACGTCCCTGGAAAAATAAGAGTGTTGTTACCACAAGGTGTCTTCCATGCAGGAGATGGTTCTCAACTGCTAGGGTCAAGTTGCCCTGACCATTGGAACTTCCGGTAATTGTTAGGCGTATGTTGGCCACCATGTGCTTAGAACTACCTTTGGCTCTTTTGCGACTGATTGCCCTCCTACTTTCGGGTCAATGCTGACTTTCAGTGCATCGCCTACACTTCAATATTGTTTGCAACCTGGTCGCATAAGCTGCAATACGCCCAAGATAAAAAGTTGCTCGTAGAGATAGAGAACTTAACAAACATTTAGCTGCCAAGTCCCCGGCAACGGCGCCAAAAACTTGATGCGTTGATTTTATTGAATGGAAATATGGATGATATGCATTGATGGATTACATTGTGCACTCAAGTTTTCTTGCGTTCACACCAAGTATAACATGGACGCAAGTTTCTCGGGTAATCCGAGGTCGAACACAGGGACTTGTAACTATATTTTTCGATGATGTGCATGCGGCAGTTTGAATAAAAGAATGGAGGGGATATTGCTATGTTAATCCTACTCCTACTTCTATCTATCAGACAACGCAATGAGAATATGCATGAAAGGTAGAGATGCGACAAACCTTGACATGGAATAAATGTATGGGAAAATAGATAAAATGCAGAGATGAATTCATTGCAATACTTAAGAGTGACCGCAAGGGCAACCCTAGTCAACACAAACTAATGCGATCATGCAACACTCATACAATAGTAAACCACCTCTCGGTGAGAATGCTACGACTTCTAATGCTAGAACGCATGTGATGTATGTGTAGAGGTGTCTATAAGGCCTACACATAAGCCTTTAATTCTTGTCTATGCGATGATACACAAACAAGGTGACCACATATCATCATTCCTATTACTAGGGTGCATGTGATGCAGTGTTGACAAACAGAGCTTATCTCTAAGTCCCTATCTCTTTCTTATGCCGATCTAATCTCGCTTTCTTGAGTCTAGATTCTAACTTAGCTCTCTCGAGTAGGTTCTTTCTTTAGACTCTCTCTCGAGTAGCTCTAAATGGGTGTTGGGCACAGCATAAAACAAGACAAACGCATGAACTTGGTTGACGCAAGATTGTTACTATCCCTAGTGAACAACGCATACCTTGCCTAATACGTGACTAAGTATGCAATACCCAAGTAATCCCACTAAGTGCTGCAATGAAAGTAAAGATGCTAAGCAAAGAAGATGGAGATGGAGTCGAAGGAAGAGAGAAATGCATTAAAAACAGATTGTATTAATTCCTTAATACCAAAATGTCATACAATACAATGTAGAAAAGAAAGGAAAAAAGAATGACCGGCTAGAAGCAAAGCTTTGCTTCCAGCAGATGTGCGTCAAGGCTGCCGGTGGTGCCATGATAGGGCGAGGAGTGACTCTCTCGAGATCTAACTCCCGATCGAAGGCTCGATCGTCACTCGAAATGGATGAAGGAGGTGAAAGAACTCTCAGCCCTTCTCTTAAGTGTTTGTCTGGATCGCCGAAGGATCCGCCATAGAAGAACCTTAGGCGAAAACCTTGGATAAAATGAATTTTAGCTCATCGGCTTCTATTTATAGAACTTGGATCGCCGACAGCATTGATTAGACTGCTCTGAGTCTGACGCTCGGCGCGTTAGTCCTTTTCTGAACCTCTTCCACTAACGGCGTGGTAGGTGAAATGTTAACATCATCTTTGGATTTTCTCAAGGTAGATGTGTTGATGCATTCATTCCACCTACCTTGCGTTGATCCCATTATAATACATTGCCGCGTAGCCGCAATCATTCAATGGCCGCATTTGCTTAACACTGCAGCTCTACATGGTGACCTCAATCGCTTGACGAGCGCAACTCCCATGCGATGGACACATACGGCTGATTACCGCAACATGCATGCGTTGATCGATGCGTTCGCCTTTCAATGGAGTGTTTCTCTGCATAAGGTCGTCTATGCGATGGTCCAATTCCCGCGTTTGTGTTCATTTCCTGCATTGGCTACAAAAATAGAACATTGCACGCATAATTAATGCAAAATAATGGGTTAGCTGAGATTCGACATGTTGATCGACGCAAGCATATATTCTTGTGAATTCCTATCATGATTGACGCATATTTTGCCTAACAACCTTCATAATTCTAAGTAAAAGGCCTAAGGTGACATGTATTTCTGCATGTCATCATTTAACTTCTTGAAGATTGACAAGGGCATCAGGTTTATATTTGCCCCTAAGTCACACAGCACATATCTGACTTCTTTACCCCCTATTGAGCATGGCAATGTGAAACTCCCTGGATCTTTCATTTTCTTGGGGATGTTATTCTGGAAGAGCGCATTACATTCACACGTTAGTGTGACAGTTTCATTGTCCCCTATCTTCCTCTTGTTGGCGAGTATGTCCTTGAGGAATTTCACATAGCTCAGCATTTGTTCCAGCGCTTCTACTAAGGGGATATTGATATGTAGCTATCGGAGAACATCCAGGAACCTCTTGAATTGTTTACTATCATCTTTCTTTTTCAGCCTAGTCGGAAAAGGTGGAGTATCCCACCGTACTTTTTGATCATTTGACTGCACAATGAGGTCCCTTGCTTGCTGTATTTTTGGGGCTGGAGGTTACGATGACTTTGATTCTAAGTCTTGTTGAGATTCATTCTTTATAGAGGTAGTTGCTTCTGAACTGGTAGATCTGTTGTTGGTGATTGAGTGGTCATTGTTGGTGATTGAATCTCCGGGCCGTTTTACTGATTCCGGTACTGGTGGCATGGGGACTGTCTTCTTGCCACTTCTCAATGTCACTACTTGACATTGTTCCTTGCCACTTGGTCCCGGTGCTTTCTCTTATACACATCTAGATGTGTATAAGAGACAGGGCTTGCGCTGCACTTTGAGAGAGATGTCCTTGATTAATAGCCATAGTCTGGAGGAGTGAGGTTACTGTGGCCATCTGGGCGGCCAGGGTGGTCATTGTATCAGCTGGTACAATGGCTGTCTCTTATACACATCTAGATGTGTATAAGAGACACGGCCAGGGTGGTCATTGTATCAGCTGGTACAATGGCACTTTCTGCTCTTCTTCATTCCGGGCCTCTTCCCCCTGTCTCTTATACACATCTAGATGTGTATAAGAGACAGGTCTAGAGGAGCGAGGTTACTGTGGCCATCTAGGCGGCCAGGGTGGTCATTGTATCAGCTGGTACAATGGCACTTTCTGCTCTTCTTCGTTCCGAGCCTCTTTCTTCATACCTGTTACTGTCTCTTATACACATCTAGATGTGTATAAGAGACAGGTGGTAACTGTGGCCATCTAGGCGGCCAGGGTGGTCATTGTATCAGTTGGTACAATGGCACTTTCTGCTCTTCTTCATTCCGAGCCTCTTCTTCCATACCCATTATCCATCCAATCATCTGTATTTCGCAAAATGCGATCTAAGATGATCTTCGCTTCTGTATACGTCTTGTCCATGAACCCTCCTTCCGCGAAGGCGTCAGCAACTGCTTGCGTTGATCGAACCAAACCATTATAAAAAGGTTCCATCAGAACGCAATCGAGACCCCGATGTGCGGACAGTTCTTCACTAATCGTCTGAATCGCACCCAGGCGGTGCTCAGAGTTTCATTAAGCCATGAATCAGGAAATGGAGTCTATATACTTCAATTCCGTCTAAGAACTTGTAGATCAGCTTGATGGGGTAAAACTTAATGGTGATATACTATATACTTCAATTTCAAATATGACAACTGCTACACTAAATTTTCTTGTCACCGATAAACTTAATGGTGATAACTACACTACATGGAAAAATACTATCAATACAGTGTTTATCATTGATGACCTGATATTCATCCTCATTGAGAAGTGTTCTCAAGTTCCATCTGCTAATATCACCCAAAATGTTTGGGAGGCATATAAGCAATGGGTCAGGGCACATGAAAAGGCTTGAGCATATATCTTGGCAAACTTATTTGAATTCTTGGCCAAGAAGCATGAGCCCATGTTCACTGCCCGTGAGATAATGGAGTCCCTATGGGGAATGTTTGGACAACCGTCCACTCAGCTCAAGCATGATGCACTCAAGTACATCTTTAATGCTCGCATGCCAAAAGAGGCCTCTATTCGAGAACACGTTTCGAACATGATGGTCTACTTTAATGTGGCGGAGATGGATGGGTGTCATTGATGAAGCCAATTAGGTTAGCTTCATCTAGGAAACTTTACTTGAAAGTTTCTTACAGCTCCGTAGCAATACTATTATGAACAAGATTTACTACAACCTAACCACCCTGCTCAATGAGCTACAGACTTATCAATTCTTCATGGAAGTCAAAGAATAGAAGGGTGACACAAATGGTTCCTCATCCTCCAAAAAGTTCTACAAAGGTTCGTCCTATGGAACCAAGTATGTACCCTCTTCTTCCGGCACCAAAAAGTGGAATAAGAAGAATGAAGGCTAGGGGAAGGCTAACCCACTAGCTACTGCTCACAAGGGCAAGAAAGCTAAGGCTACAAAAGGAATTTGTTTCCGTTGCAACTAAGAGGGACATTGAAAAAGAAGTTGTCCCAAATACTTGGCAAAAAAGAACAAGATCAAGCAAAGTGAATATGATTTACTTGTGTTGGAAACGTGTTTAGTGGAGAATGATGATTCACCCTGGATAATTGATTCAAGCACCACTAACCACATTTGTTCTTCATTTCAAGGAATTAATTTCTGACGGCAACTGAAAATTGGTGAGATAACGATGCATCTTGAAACTACGCACATCATCGCAGCGAAGGTAGTGTGAGGACTCCGCCTTTCTTAACAGAAATCTTGTATTTTGTTAGAAAATGTATATGTTGTTCATGTTTGGAAAGTAACTTGATTTCTATAAAGTGTTTAATCGAACAAAATTACACTATAAATCTTTATGTAAATAAAGTATTAATGGTGTTTAGATTTGTTCTATTAAGTTGGAAGATAAACTTTATGTGCTAAAGCCGTCAGCAATAAAGGCCCTCCTTAATACTAAACTGTTTAGAACTATAGTAACTCAAAACAAAAGACAAAAAATTTCTCCTAAAGAAAACACCCATCTTTGGCACCTAAGATTAGGTCACACAAACCTAAACAGGATTGAGAGATTGGTTAGAAATTAATTTCTGAGTTAGAAAAAAATTCTTTACCTGTGTGTGAGTCATGCCTTGAAGGCAAAATGACTAAGAGATATGTTACTGAAAAAGGTCATTGAGCCAAATAACCCTTAAAGCTTGCACATCCGGACCTTTATGCTCTTATGAATGTTAAGGCAAGAGAAGAGTTTGAATATTTCATCTCCTCCTGTTGATTATTCAAGATATGAGTATGTTTACTTAATGCAACACAAGTCTGAAGCCCTTTAAAAGTTCAAGGAATACCAGGCTGAAGTTGAAAATGCACTAATAAAAACAATTAAAACACTTCGATCTAATCAAGGTGGAGAGTGTCTGGGTCGAAAACAATTAAAACAATTAAAATACGAGTCTGGAAGATGACCATAACTCATCATATACCGAACCATGTTCAACAAGGTTCTGTTTCTCCTTTCAGATACACCATTTTGCTGAGGTATACCAGGGGCCAAGAGTTGGGACGCAATCACATGTTCTATCATATAATTCTAGAATTGGAGGTCCATATAATTTCCACCACGATCAAATTGTAGTGTTTTTATCTTCTTACCTAACAAGTTTTGAACTTCAGCCTTATACTCCTTGAACTTATCAAGGGCTTTAGACTTATGTTGCATTAGGTAGAGATACTCGAACCTTGAATAATCATCTATGAAAGAGATGAAATATTCATACCCACCCCGAGCTCTAACATTCATCAGACCACGGAGGTCTAAATGTACAAGCTCCAAGGCTTCCTTTGCTCTGTAACCTTTTCCAGTAAAAGGTCGTTTGGTCATCTTGCCTTTGAGGTATGATTCACATACTGACAAGGAATTTTCTTCTAAACTCTTTAGAAGTCCATTTTTCACTAACTTCTCAATCTTATTGAGGTTGATGTGACCTAACCTCAGATGCCAAAGATGGGCATTTTCCTTAGGAGAAACCTTTGGTCTTTTAGTTGTTGTTGTCGTACTGAACATTTCAGTATTAAACAAGGCTTTTATGACTAACAGCCTTAGTACATATAAGTTACTTTCCATTGAACCATAACCAATCTCCATTCCATTCTTGAAAATAAACACTTTATTCTTAGAAAAGGAGACGGTATAGCCTTGTTCAATGAGACAAGAAACCGAGATTAAGTTCCTCTTAATATGAGAAACTATAAAAACATTATCCCGTAATAGATAACATTTCTTGTCAACAAATAATTGCAGCCTGCCTATAGCAACAGCTGAAACAACCTCACCAGTAGCGATTCAAAAAGTTATCTCTCCTTGTGGCAACGTTTGCCAGGAACTGAATCCTTGGTAAGAGGAACTGACATGATTGGTAGCACCTGAATCTAAGATCCAGACAGAATCATCATTCTCTACCAAACACGTCTCCAAGACCAATAAATTATATTTACTGTCTTTCTTCCTCTTTTGGAGAGTAGTGGGACCAATGTCAGAACAACTGACACTACTGGTTTTGTCATCCATCCCTTTATGCTCGAAAAGTAAGAATTGACGTTCAAAAAAATCTTGAAGTGAGTACATGATCTCGCGTGTAATGATCATGTTCTCAACCCTTTTGGCCAAAACATCAGATATGTTAGCCAAAATGTGAAGTCGGGCCAACGAATTAGCCTTCATCCATACCTCATTCGCATTGTGAACACTTCGCGGTGCATCAAAGGTCAAGACTTGAGGACACTCCTCAACCATGACAAATACGAGGTCGTTTGCCACGAAATACGTTTCACATTATTCTTTCCACTGTATGTTGTCGATCATATTAAAAGCACTAAAAGAAAATACTAACGAGTTGCTAAAAAAAACATATTGACCTACATTAGGTTTTAAGCATATACCCATTGTAAAACAAAACAACATCCAATAAGATTTTAGCAAAACTAATATGAACCCCGTCTAACATCTAGTTTCGCAATGATGCTTCAAAGGTTTAGGACAAAAGCCGCTAAAGGGAGGTCAATTATCCCTCCTCTGAATTAAGAAGTTCTCAACCAGTCATTAATACCAGAACAACTCTTGCTCCTATAACGACTAGCCATCATTAATTTGGCCAAGAGATCATTAACTTATTTAACAATCTCCCGTAAGTGTGACCAGCCATTTTAGCCCAGAGATCCGCCCCGAAAAGCCAATCCAAAGGGAAAATCCGATTGGGGCAAAACCTAAAGACCCTATCCATTTATGGAGTTCACTTTGATCTTGACCAACTGCACAAAACCCATCCGAAGGGGGACGCTCCCAGGGTGCCACTAGAATGATATCACAGTGTGAACCAATGACAGAGACCATAGGATGTGTTGACACACACCCTTCACCCACTTACTATAAACACTCTCTCCGTTCACCTTGATATTGACTCATGCAAACACCATCCGAAGGGGGATACTCCCAGGGCAACACGAGGCCAAGCATGAATCTTACAATGTGAACATACAGGGAGAAACGTGAGTGAAATCATAGACATATCAGATATATCTCTTCCTTCCACTGAATATTTTATAATCTAGGGTTTAGCTTACTTAGAAAAAATACAGCTAAGGATTTTAACTAAGTGACTTTTAGTTTGCCCAAGAGTAACTTTTACCTTGGATAGTTAACAATTTTTTATCATCATCCATTAAACTCTTTAACGGAGTCTTTGACCAAATCGTTGCATGCTTGTTGAAAATCTATTTAATTCACCTTTCTAGATAAGTTCCCAGGTAGGGGTGTTACGTTTCCGTCAATTTAAGAACCCCAGCCTAGCCAAAACTCGCCTTAGACAAAAGGTCCCTTATAGATAGATTTAAAACAAAGTTAATCTTTTATGCCAACAAATTTAATCCTATTAAATCGATTTTAAAAGATTAACCTAGGTTACTAAAATCTTTAGAACCACTTGAACTTAGGTCTAACTCAATCCAATTTTAAAACCCTTTTAAAAAACTGGAGTTCACCCTAAGTCCACATGCAACTCTTTCTTAGTGTTTTTAGGTCTAGTTTCCTTTATATCACTTATAAACGGAAACCATAACCACAATGTTAAGCTAACACATGCAAGGCATTCATAACGCTTATAAACAACCTAAGTGTCATGTTAAATTCATTGTCCATTCATTGCTACTTCTTTTATATAACATTTATACAAAATAGTAATGAAACAAGCAATAACATGCTTTCATTTACCCTTAGACTATAATACTTATAATAAAAGGATGATGCATGATAATGCTCTCTACATGCAAAATATAACTCTTATATTTCATGATGCATGCACATGCTTTCAAGTAATTTCTTCACGCTAGATTATAACATTTATAATACATGATGCATGAATAATTGCACAACCTAAGGTGGGTTTTAAACTATATGTCAAACACTTTGGCATATAAGCACCATACATCACATGTATAATAAATAAATGTTGATGAACCGGCTAAAATTGCCTTAAAATCACAAAACTAAAGCTAACTATTACAAAGACAAGGAGTCTCCGGTTCAAACAGGCGAAACGGGTCTTGAACCGCTCGGGCGAAGCTTGCGTCTCTAACCATCGTGTACTAAACTCCCCGCGATCGCCTATACGATAAAACAAACGCTTCATTCTATCGCTTACCAATGCTCCCAGAGCTAAACAATCGTTTAGCAAATACTACACTATCGTGTACCTTTTACTAAGCGATGAAGCTTAAGGTACGCGATCGCTTAGCGCGCACCACACAACGCCCACCTTACGAGATCGTCTAAACGACTACGATGCGGCAAAGCACNGCGATCGCTTAGCGCGCACCACACAACGCCCACCTTACGAGATCGTCTAAACGACTACGATGCGGCAAAGCACCATCGCCTAAACGATCGCTTAGCTAGCGCCTCCGTATTGTATATGCGCGATCGTGTAGGTAGTAACTAAGCGATGAGGCTTGCTAGCTACACGATCGTCTAGCACACGCCTTTTACTAAACAATGAGCATCACATGCTCCCACTACGATCATCTACCTCCAGCGCCTATGCGATCGGGTAACCAATGCTACGCGATAGAGTAAATGATTTACCCCATCGCATAGCATTAGCTAAATGATCGTTTAGTAAATACTACACAATCGTATAGAAAAATCTACACGATTGCTTTGTTAAATCCCAACAAATTTTTACCTTAGGCTACACGATACAACCAACATTTGGTCTTCTTCCTCATTGAGAACCGCATCTTCATGCTTCGAAACTTCATCACGAACAACTAGATGAACTCAAACTCTTTGAATTACAGACTCAATTGCAAGTTAATTATGCCCGAAAAACACAGGGGCTCTTACAAATTAACACTTTGTAATTGAAAAAAGCTTTAACTAAAGGCAATTAAACCTGAAACATTAATCAACTCCATCCGCAAATGCACTTAACAATTAAACATAAATGTAGAAACCCACCGAGACTGTAAAATGAAATTCAAAACAGACTTGTAATTTGGAATATCAGAACAACCTGTCTCTGATACCAATTGAAGGAAATCGTGCATGAGGATTTCCATAAGCAGCTAAAAGATCATTCTAAATTACAATCATGTATAAACATTACAATTACAGTCATAAACACAAACATATGATTATGCATTCATTACAGAAATTACAGCATGATATAACAAATACTCAAGGAGAAATCTACACACATTCATCGCCAAGGTCCTTGCTCACGAACGCTCGTACACAGCCACACCTGAACGCTCATCCAACACGACCGCTACACTGCACGAACACGGTGCACTCAAACTCAGTGATCAACTCGGTCACAAACACCTCAATAGCACGAACAGCCTCCACAGAACCTTAACGATGTCGAGTTAAGTATGACACTACCAAGAAGGCTACCTTGGTATTCTCGATGTGAGAATCCAAAAGGTGGGCTCTGTGTGGACTTGGTTTGAATCAGAAGATGGAGGATTCAACAATCGTGTAAACGATTGAACAAATGGGAGATGGCTGAACCTATTGCATAGGTCAATGCCTAATCGTTTAGCAAAAGCTAAGCGATCATTTAGCTCATCACTTAGTTGTGTGTCTATCACTTACAAACACTACACAGTCGTTTAGCTCGCTCCAAGTTGTCGCTTAGTAAATCTTATTTACTTGACAACTTCAGTGAGATTATTTTCCGAGAGAGAAAATCTCAAAATCAATTTTTTCAACCTTGTAAAAAACTTACTAAAATTAGGAAAACAATTTTTCTTTTATCTCACGGTTACCATGAAACCACATATAACCTCCCACTCAATTGGTTATTAGAGAAAAAGATTTAATTATCCAATAATTAATATTATTATAAATATAAATGATAACCAACTTATCATGCTATATTTATAACCTATAGTTTTTATATTTCATCTCATGAAACATATAAACCATAGCTCTTTTTCTATTCCATGGTACTTAATGTAAATCTCATTTACATTAATCCTCTAATAGATGTATCTCACACATCATACCGATCATATCATATATAATCGAATTACCTCTTGTCAATTTGAACATTTTAAATCAACACCAAGAACTGATCCTCAACTGAATCCATTGAGCTACCAAGGGGACCTTATGAACCTGTAGCTCGAAGCTCCAACTGTACGTGAATAACTGACTAAATTCTTTAGTCATGGGATCCACCATCCATTAACTGCCAGGCACTCCACTAAAGACTGACAGTTGAACTTTCCTTACTATAGATATATTATGTGTCCATCTTAACTAATCAGAAGTGCGACAACTCTTCACAGATCGCTCGTAAGTATAGCTCGGCCAATAACTGTTATGCCCCTGTAGTTACATCTAACTCCTTATGTACCATTGTTCCTCCTAATGAATATAAGTCATAGTTCTACTATGACTGAGTCCTTTCTTCCAAAGAAAAGTTGTGGCCACTATGTTCAAGTCCCGGAATCAGCCCTTAAGGCAGCAATCTTTCTACTTATCCCTTCTTCGGGATAAGAGTGAATTTCATCTTGTGGACTGAGTTCTCTGCTCCCAAATCAGACAAGTCCACTAAAAGGTAGGCATGTTGAGTTGGAAATTTGGCCACTCTCACCCATACTAATGAAAGAACCGCCCTCAAAGGCAGGAGTTCCCAAAACACTCAGGATTGAAGTCGTGTCACCTATGGTCGTTTAGGTGAGATGTAAGTCTTTAGTATCAACGGCGTTATATACAAAGTCTAATCATCTTGTGGTTCGATCTTATACAAACTCTTTGTATATGACACCCCCACTCGCACTTCTCCACATGAATGGTCAGGATCTGCCATTTGTAGTAGTTTACAACACTTGCAAACCTCTATAAAGCAGGTCGTATCTGTAGTGTCACTAAGCTCAGGTATCCCACCTTAATACTTATACTACAGACCTATTTAGATTATCACTTAAGTCATGATCCATTTTCATATCACATATACATGCTTAAGCTTACATAAGATAACCAAGGAGCTTTGTTTATTAGATATGAGTAAATGCCAGAATGAAATAATATTTATTTTATTCATTAAAGAATGTGTATCATTACAAACAATGAGACTCCGAGAGAATTAGGACACCAATCCCAACACCTTAGATGCCAAAGATGGGGGTTTTTCTTAGGAGAAACCTTTGGTCTTTTAACTGTTGTTGTCGTACTGAACATATCAGTGTTAAACAAGACTTTTATTACTAACGGCCTTAGTACATATAAGTTATTTTTCATTGAACCATAACCAATCTCTATTCCATTCTTGAAAATAAACACTTTATTCTCAAAAAAAGAGACGGTATACCCTTGTTAATGAGACAAGAAACCGAGATTAAGTTCCTCTTAATATGAGGAACTACGAAAACATTATCCAGTAATAGATAACGTTTCTTGTCAACAAATAACTTCAGCCTACCTACAGCAACAGCTGAAACAACCTCACCAGTACCGACTCGTAGAATCATCTCTCCCTGTGGCAACGTTTTTCAGGAATTGAATCCTTGGTAAGAGGAATTGACATGGTTAGTAGCACCCGAATCAAGGATCCAAGCAAAATCATCATTCTCTACAAAACACGTCTCCAAGACCAATAAATCATATTTACTGTCTTTCCTCCTCTTTTGGAAAGTAGTGGGACCAGTGTCAGGACATCTGACACTACTGGTTTTGTCATCCATCCCTTTATGCTCAAAAAGTAAGAACTGACGTTCAAACAAATCTTGCGGTGAGTACATGATCTCGCATGCAATGACCATGTTCTCAACCCTTTTGGACAAAACATCAGGTATGTTAGCCAAAATGTGAAGTCGGGCCAATGAATTAGCCTTCATCCACACCTCATATACATTGTGAACACTTCGCCGTGCATCAAGGGTCGGGACTTGAGGACATTCCTCAACCATGACACATTCGAGGTCATTTTCCAGAAAATATGTTTTACACGATTCTTTCCAATGTATGTATTCGGTCATATTAAAAGCACTAAACGGAAATACTAACGAGTTGTTGAAAAGAAAAACACATTGACTTACGTTAGGTTTTAAGCAAATACCCGTTGTAAAACAAAGCAACATCTAATAAGGTTTTAACACGTGTGACATCTAGTTTCGCAATGACGCTTCAAGGATTTAGGATAAAAACCGTCGAAGGGAGGTCAATTATCCCTCCTCTGAATTGAGAAGTCCTCAACTAGTCATTAATACCAGAACAATTCTTGCTCCTATAACGACTAGCCATCATTGATTTTGCCAAGAGATCATTAACTTACTTAAAAATCTCTCGTAAGTGTGACCCACCATTTTAGGTCCTAGAGATCTACCCCAAGCAGCCAATCCGAAGGGAAAAAATCTGATTTGGGCAAAACCTAAAGCGACTCCATCCATTTCTTGAATTCACCTTGATATTTACAAACTGCACAAAACCCATCCGAAAGGGGACGCTCCTAGGGCGCCACGAGGGAGTACAGAATGATCTCACGGTGTGAACCAATGACAAAGACCATAGGAACATGTTGACACGCACCCTTCACCCACTTACTATAAACACTCTCTCTGCCCACCTTAATATTGACTCATACAAACACCATCTAAAGGGGGATACTCCCAAGGCACCTTGATATACATGCTTAAGTTTACATAAGATAACCATGGAGCTTTGTTTATTGGATATGAGTAAATGCCAGAATGAAATAACAATTATTTTATTCATAAAACAATGTGTATAATTACAAACAACGAGACTCCGAGAGAATTAGGACACCAGTCCTAATAAAACCCTGGTCGCTATACCTGATGGCGATATTGAGGATCTATTATCTTATAAGAAGGAAATGAAGGATGTAGACAAAGATGAATGGATCAAACCTATAGATCTTGAAATTGCATCTATGTACTTCAATTCGGTCTAGGATCTTGTAGATCAACTTGATGGAGTAAAACCTATAGGTTGCAAATAGATCTATAAGAGGAAAAGGAGTGCTAAAGGTAAGGTGAAAACCTTCAAGGCTAGACTTGTGGCAAATGGTTATACCCATATTGAGGAAGTCGATTATGAGGATGCTTTCTGACCTGTTGCTATTTTAAAGTCTATCCTGATATTTCTGTCCATTGTCGCATATTATGACTATGAGATTTGGCAAATGGACGTTAAGACTGTCTTTCTGAATGGTTATCTTTTGGAGACCATTTATATGTAGCAACCTGAGGGATTCATAACCCAAGGCTATGAGAAAAACGTTTGCAACCTTAATCGATCCATTTATGGAATGAAACAAGCTTTTCGATCATAGAATATAAGATTTGATATTGTAATCAAAACTTATGGTTTGGATCACAATGTTGATGAGCCTCGTGTTTACAAGAAAATCATCAACAATTCAGTAGCTTTCTTAGTCCTGTACATAAAGGATATCCTTCTCGTTAGGAATGATGCAGGTATACTGACTAATATAAAACAGTGGTTAGCGACCCAATTCCAAATGAAAGATTTAGGAGAGGTACGATTTGTTCTAGGTATTCAGATATTTAGGGATTGAAAGAAAAATAGACCGAACAATGTCCTCTCGGTAGCTTAAGTACCATTGGAGCTTCAATCTATGGGTCCATAAGATCCCTTCGATAGCTCAACTGGGATTAATGAAAATCGAATTAATTTTGGATTAATTTGAACTGTTTAAATTAATTGAAGAAATTAATTATATATGATATAATTAATACAAATTAATTATATGTGATATAATTAATATAATGTGTTTGATACATTATAATATAAAGTTTTATTTGAGAGAAAATAAATATTTGACTATGATTTCAAATATTAATTATATGAATTATATTCATATAAAAACTATAGGTTAAATTTAATATGAACTTGATTCATATTAAATACTATAGGTTAAATGAGAGAATATCAAACTATAGATTATATTATATTTGATATAATATAAACTATAGGTTATATGTTACATATAACATATAGTATACTATATATTATATAATAAGTTAGTTATTATATAAATATATATTAATTAAATTAAAAAATAGTTTTTTAATTTTTTGAATTAAAAGGAGAGAGTTATGAGAAATAACTTCTCTCCCCTTATTTCTCTTGGTATCGTGGAAATTGGGAGTTTTGGGGATATAATCTTCTTCCTCACTTCTCATGCAAAAGATGGTTTAATCATCCCAATCAATTTCTCTGGAAAAGGTTTTCTTTCTCTCAAAATTCTCTCCATACCCTCTGCCAAAATTATCTCAAAGTCCACCCCTATCGTGGATTCTCACCCCTATAGAGAATACCAAGGTAATCGTGTAGTGGTGTTTAGCCAATTGGGTTTTGGTATTACTGTGTTTTAGGAGATTGTGATCCAAGGAAAGTACGAAGAGTTCGTGATCAAAGAGGAATTCAAGAAAATATAGTCTTCAAGGGCAAGTATTCACAAATCCCTTTAATTCTTCTTATTTTCTTGTTAATAGCATGTTGTAGTTTAAATGCACATGTATCGTTTTCGTATTCTGAATTTCACGTTTCTGTAAAAATAAAAATTGGGATACAACTCACTTCTGCTACGGTGTTCACGCATCCTTCAATAGGCATGATGGTAGTGATGGGGAAGGGCTCAGAGGTATGCTCGATGGGAATGGTCCCGGTGAGGGAGGCATTAGCGATAGGGTTGATGGGAGTGGTGTTGAAGAGGGTAAGAGTCATGGTTGTTATAGGCATGATAGCAATGATGGTGATCAACTCAGAAGTATGCTCGATAAGAGTGGTCCCAATGAGGGTGGGATCGGTATTAGGGTCACGTGGCTCGTCCTTCCCATTGTTCTACACAATTACACCATTTCCTTAGTAAGAAACACACAAAACATACAGACTAAGTGACTCATCTACAAATCGTGAAATATACATACCCGACAAAATGTTTGCAATATCTCAGTGATTGCCCACAGTTGTACCTTCACCTCCCCCAAATCAGACTTCACATCCCCCAATGTAGTCTTTACTCTCGGGACCAGCTCTCCTAAGATTTGTAAGTAGTCGCTACACCGAACCCTTGACCTGTTTGAGTTGACATTTAGCTTAGGTACTCGGCGATCTGACAACATTTGATCCTCCTTCTGAAGCTCCAAATACACTGGCATTCATCAACTCGAGTGTCTCTAAACTACCTCTCCGTATCAGACATCTTTAACAAGGTGATCACCAACTACATGACAAACATATTGTAAACAATGTTAAATGATGTTAAATACTAAAATAATGTGAAATGGTGTTTGTTACTCACTGCGGGGAAGTTGAAGACATCTTTCTACAATCGTTTGTTGGACAATGAATGAGAGCATGACCACCTTAGAAATCAAGGCATGCATAATTGTTCAGTTGGACTGTAGCTCTCCCACCAATAGTGGATATAATCTCATATACCCAAAACTATAAAATCATTTTAGTTTATTAACAAATAATGAGAATTCATTAAATATTTTATGATAAAGTAAATGTAAGAATTGATACCACATGAGGAAATCCGTGTAGATTGTACATTAGCATGTAATTTTATTTGTTTTTCACCTTCTCCTTGTATGAGCTAACCTTGTCCTTCAACGCTTTTTTCAGAAAATTGAAGGTTCTCTCCCATAAATTATGTCCCCAATTTAATATTTTGAAGAATTCAAGGTCCTCCATGTCATCCAACAACGATTTGAAAATGCTACTTTTTGTCTTATCTTTTCCTATCGACTCCAACTCATAATAATACACAAGACTAACTTTCACTATGTCCAAGTCATTTTCGAACTCTAACGTCTTATAACATTCTTCAAACTTGGTGAGATGCACTTCTTTCGCCATAAAATTCTTGAAATAATTCAATCATAGTGATTCCGTCACTTCAACATTTCGAATCAGTTTAGTAGGTGGCTACCACAATCTCGTCACCAATAGGAAATCCTCCTTCAAAAATTCAACAATCGTCCCATCCAAGTCAAAGCTCATGGAATCAGACCTACTACTTTCCACCTCCCTCAATAAAATATGATGGACTAGCAGGTTGTTGAAGTCTATGTCCATATCTACGAATTTTCCAAATACAATCCTCCTAAACATTTGAAGCTACCTCTCTGTAAGTTGCCCTTTGATTATCTTATTTGTGATCCCAATGTGAGATGAAAGACTTGTAGCATGTCCAAGAAAACGATCCTTTATAGCAATCTTCATATTAGCCAGTATAACTGTAGGTAAAAGAAAAAACAGAATTAGAGAAAAAAATGGTACAAAAATCACATTATCTTGCATTCTGTAAAAATCTCGTTTCAAGCTTTCACTCCTTCCTCTCGTTGTCTCGTTTCTTCCTCTTGTTCTTTCTCTCGTTCTTTCTCCAGTTCTTCCTCTCCTTTCTTTCTCTCTCCTCTTCCTCTCCATATTTCCTTTCATTTCTTCCTAAACTCTAAACCTAAGGACAATTTATGATATCAAATGCAAGTGAAAACCTAAACCACAGTTTGCATCAGTATTACCTTAACTTTTGGAGGTGTAGAAAGGAGCGAACGAGATGGTTCATGTGTGTTGCAAGTTACCAATAGAAGAAGAAAGTCCACAATT
Source organism: Benincasa hispida (assembly GCF_009727055.1). Lineage (NCBI taxonomy): Eukaryota > Viridiplantae > Streptophyta > Magnoliopsida > Cucurbitales > Cucurbitaceae > Benincasa > Benincasa hispida. Next base: position 45,886,721 of record NC_052350.1, on the reverse strand, counting down.
TGTTGGTGTTCGACGGTACTGAAATCGAACTAGACGCATGCAAGTTGTGGTTTTTATCGACGACTGAGAGAGAGAAAAATGTTTCACTGAAGAAGAGGAAAGAAAATGAAATGAGAGGAATGAGGGAGTCGGACTGAAATTTAAAATTTAAAACGTTTAATTTCTATCCGATGAAGAACGAGAGGAAGGCATGAAAGGAAGTAGTCTACAACGGGAGGAATGCATGATAATCTGGGACAAGTGTGTGATATGGGTATTTTAACGAGAGGAAAGTACGAGAAGAAGGAGTCCAAAACGAGAGGAATCAGCGAGAATTTGGGAGGTGTGTGTGACATCGAGCGTTTTAGGGACTAAACGGACATTTCATGCGTGGCTGACATCATCAGAAGGCCAAATTTCGAGTGTTTTTTAAAGTTGGTCAAATTTCAAGTGGACCTCAAAATTTGACCCATCCGTACAAATTTCCCTATATTTATCAACAAACTTTGAGTTAATTTATCATAATCTTGATTAAATAAACTTTATACTACATATTTTTTTCGAGTATAACAAGTGGAGTATGGGTATGTGAACTTCCGACATCGTGAGAAGGAATATGTGTCACTCACTTTTAAATTATGCTCTCACTTATGCACAAAATATTGATATTTTCATTAACAGACTTTTTACCATTTTATTTAGGCTTAGTTTGATAATTAATTAGTTTTTTGTTTTTTTGTTTTTGAAAATGATGCTGGTTCTTTTTATATAGTTTGTTGTCATCATGGTCTTCAAGTCATCTTTACTAAATAACCATTTAAATATTTAGCTAAATTCTAAAAACAAAAACAAGTTTTTAATAACTATGGCTTTGTTTGACATATCTTTAGTTTTTTATTTTGAAAACTATCCATGTTTTCTCATAACTTTTTTTACCATAATTTTTACCTTTCATAAGTTCACATTTGAATTATTGGCCAAATTTTAAAAATAAAAAATAAATCTTGTTAAAACATTTTTTTCCTTTTTTTTTTTTTTTTTTTGTAGCCAATGTTGTTTTATATAGTGGAAAGATGAAAAGACTACTAAATATATATGGTAGTCTAAAGATCATTTTAATTTTTAAGCTTTTACCTTTTAATAATCAATGTCTTTGTACCAAAAAAATAAAATAATTATAAAAATAAATAAATAATCAATATTTCTCAAATGTTAGGATTGAAATTATATATATATATATATATATAGCAACTTCCGACGAAAATTGTCGGCAATCTACTTATTTTCCAACGAAAATCATTGGCAGTTTTGTCATCCATCGACGTTTAAAGAGTAGTGAGTCGGCAGAGACTAGGACCTCGACATCGAGAATAGGCATAAATATCAACGTGATCCTACCATAGCAAAAAGCTATCAATGTTATTCCAAATCATCGGCAAATAATGTCAGTCCTGACGCTCTAAATACATCGTCGGGAATGATGGCTTATTGTCGACACTATACACAAGTGTCTAGAATGACATTATTTGCCAACAATGTCCTTCAGAGTGTCGACATTTGTTCTCCCGACAGATGTCTCGTGACTATATGGCCGACGATATATATGGCATTGGGAGATCATTTCCAAACAATTTTTTGCGGTTTCCCAACGGTTGGGGACGTCAGGAAATACCAATATCTTTATAATGAAACTTGCATATGTTGCCACTGAGCACCGAAACACTGGAGAGTGAGATTAGTAGAGAACAAAAGAATGAGAAACGAAAGAGATGAAAGTGATATGTGAGAGAAGGAAAGGGAACGAGAGAGAGGAACGAAGAGCGACATTGACAATTTTGCATGCATGCAAGGGTTTTGTTTTAATAATTTCTCCTGATGTTGATGTCAGCAAATGGTAAAAAGAAAAAAACAACAACCCTCATTTTCAAAAATGAAGGATTCAAATAGCTTGCTCTAGGATTCAAATATTTGATTGTTAGAAGTGAGATTCGAACCCACGCCCTCTCACGAGGACCAAAACTGTCTAGCACCTTAGACCACTCGACCATCCTAACTTATGTCTATTGACTTATAAAATATAATTTATTATCTTATTGTTGATTTTTCATATAGTATGAAACAAAAATCTTAAGTTAAACTTTATGAAAATGTCAATGTCGAAGAAAAATTACGGTCTCAGTTTTATGAAAATATCAATAAAATGTTGGCTAAAAAAATACATTTTTGGTCCTTGAGGTTTGAAGTCAACCTCTAGTCCCTAGGATTTCAAAATAAACACCTTAGTTCTTGAAGTTTGAAAAATAGTTCTAAATAATCTTTGGAGGCTTCTTCAACCATTACTTGACAAACGAAAAAATGATGTGATATTAAATGATGAGTTGACTAATTTATTTGACAAAAATTATTAATTTTATTTGTTTTAATGATGTGGCATTCCTCTCCTTTGCATCTTCATCCTCTCCTTTCATCACCATTATTGTGTCTTTCATGTCATCGCCCCATGAAAAACAAGGACGTCGCTTTTTCTATTATAGTCATGCATTGTCAAGTGAGGAATGAAGGAGAAACATTTGGATCCGAATTTTCGTTCATTCTTGAGCTCAGATCTGAACAAAGATTTGTACGAAAAAGATTAAGACTAACGATAGCCTTCTAATAGGCATTTGTTTCACTAAATTTCTCCTTTTTTTTATCAATTTTGGTAGAAAAGTTTATGGTTTGATTCTAATTTTTTAAGCCTCCTGAAAAGATCCAAAGAACCCAATATCATAGATTTACTTATAAAATTTGTTGGCTTTGCGGATTTGCTAACAACATTTCTAAAGAGAACCATTTCTCAAACCTCAAGGACCAAAACATTCGTCATTTCAAAACTTTAGGAACAAATAGACATCAACTTTAAATCAGACCAAAAATGCATTTTTCCTTTATAATAAATACCCTTAAACTTTTCTCTTTGTTTAAAAAGTACTCCTATACTTCCAAAAGTTGCGATAATATCCCTCAACTTTTATAAGCGTTTCAAAACTACCTTGGAGTATAAATTCTAAATTGCAACTTAAAATTATGTGACAATGACCTAAAACAATGCGGTGGTCCAAATTTTTGTTTATATTACCGACTCACCTACCACATCATCTCATAACTCCATTTTTATCCAAACTTTGAAGAATTTCTACTCCAATTGTATTTTGGAAACAATTATGAAAATTTAGAAGCAATATGACAAAGTTGTTCAAAGATATTTTTTATAATTTAACCTAGTCGATGTTAATGTTGATGTATATTTTCTAAAAAATTATATAAAAAAACATTCACATTAGTGACATTTTGAAATGTCAATTATTTTTATAGATTTTATAGATTTTTAATTACAACATAATAGAAATATCGATTCACCCCTAATATCAATATCAAATTCAGAAAAATATGGAAAAGTTTATAGAAATGTCAACAAAAATTTAATATATTCAGTTAACTAAACAACCTCCATGATCTTCTCGACTTCATAGAAATATCTCTAAGCTGGTAAAATTGAACTGTTGGGTTCTTTTCCAATGAAAAAGACTTGGGTGCGTCACATCCCACTCAATTATTGTCAGTGCCAAACTCTTTTTTTCTATTTTTCTTAAATATTGAATTTTGTTTTTCTTCGATTCCTTTTGAAGTTTTCTTCAAAAAGATGGTTGCAGTCTAAAAAGCATTTAAGTATTAATCTTTTCCGAACATTTTTTTTTAATTGGACCTTACACTAATATACACTCATTTTAAGCCAATAAATTAAGAGGACTTCCGGTTTGCCTTTTTTTTTCCCTCCTTAACCCTGCTGATAGAAAGAAAATTTTAGTTGAAAACTGTTTAGTTTCTGTACTTTTAAATTTGTAATGTTTCAATACCTTTTTGTAAAAAATAATATTAAACTTTAATGAATTTTTTTTACCTATGTTGCGATAAACTAATAGGGGATCAAAAAATGTTTATAAATCACACTTTGTTTAACTTTTCAAATATTTAATTTTCAAAATAAGTCATTTTATAAAAATAAAAAAATATATTGAACGGCTGGCAATCGCTAAAAATAGCTTTTGAAACACTTTAAAATTGTGTTTTAAACAAATTTTATCAAAAGAGTTTAAATAATAATGATTTTATTGAAAATTATTTTTTTGTTTAGTCAATCAAAATGGGCCCTAATCCATTTGTAATAAAAAAAAAAACGATACTTAATTTTGATGAGATTTTTCATTATAGAGACTAGATTGTTCCAAATTTCAAAGTATATAAATTAAATTATTTCAAATATGCATGTACAGGAATTAAATCGTGATCAGTTAGTTTAGGGACTTAATTATTATTTCTATGAAAGTTTAGGAATCAAATTTTTGTTCCTTCCTATCCTTTCCGTTTTTGAATTCCATTTTCGTCGTTCATTTCATTCCCTTCCTAGCATGTCAATCGACTTTTCATCGCATGATTTCTTTTGGATTAGAGTTTACAATCATGTACATATTGAAATTTCTCACAAATTGGGGCAAATGATTATCCGATATTGTATGTTCTTAGCTATGAATATCGATTATCAACTGTGTATCCATATGTATCTATATTGGCATATTTGCTTGTATTTATCAATACCATTTCCATGCTTAAATGTGTAAGGTTTATTGAATCATTACCGATGTCAATATGGATATCGATTTGGATATCAATACTGATGCCCATCCGTATTGATATTATAATGATATGAGTTGGAAAAATTGATATATACCAGTATTATTCATAATTCATGACCATTTAAATGTCAATTAACGAATGCATACCTAGCATACTGACCAAATCAAACAATACCCCCATGCAAAATAACGTAACGTGCATGCATATCGGTATCGGTACTCGATATATGGAAAAAAATAAAGAAACGATAAAACTCGAAATAAGAAAGTAAGAGACATAAAAAGAACTTTATCGTTATTGTTATTGCTTGGACGAAACGGTAAAATCGGTATATATCATAATACTGAAAAAGGTATACGAGGATTGTTTCATTGCTGTTACCAATTTTATTCAACCAAAACTGTCTTATGGTAATTCATGACGTGTGAGGGCAAAATCTGGAAATCCATAAATGTTCACATAAAAAGACTAGTGGATCTCGCGTACTTATTGACGGCAATTGGATTGATCACCATCCCCTTGCAAAGAAACCTTGAACTTGAAGTGGTGTGATTTGAATCTTTAAACTTTTTACCTTTTTATTTAGGTCTGATAACTATTTAATTTTTTTCTTTTTTGTTTTCAAAAATTATGCTTGTTTATATATATATATATATATATATATATATATATATATATATTGTCATCATGGTGTTCATGTCGTCTTTACTAGTAAATATTTAAATATCTAGCTAAATTCTGAAAACAAAATCATTTTTTTTAATAACTATGGCCTTGTTTTACATTAGATAGCATTTGATCTTTAGTTTTTTTACTTTTGAAAACTATCCCTACTCTCTCATAATTTTTATCTTTATTAAGTTAACATTTGAATTCTTAGTTAAATTTCACAAATAAAAAATAAGGTTCCGCTTGATAACCATTTCATTTTTTGTTTTTTGGTTTTGAAAATTAAGTCTATTTTTTTCTCATTTCTTACAATGATTTGCATATTTCTTAAATACAATGATTGAATTGTGAATCAATTTCTAAAAACAAGAACAACTATTTAAAAAGCTATCATCACGTTTGATAACTATTTAGTTTTTTATTTTTGCTTTTGAAAATTAAATCTATTTCATCCACATTTCTTACAATGATTTTGCACCTTTATTAAGAACAATGGTTGAATTCTTACTAGATTCCAAAAACAAAAATAACTTTTTGAAAGTTACTTTTTTTATTCTCAAATTTTGGTTTCGCGAAAAGTAGATAACAAATAAAGAAATTTGGAGGTGGAAGTAGTATCCATGAGCTTAATTTTCAAAAACAAAATGGTTTCCAAACGGGACCTACTTTTTTAGTTTTCAAATTTTGCTTGATTTTTTAAAGTATTAATAAAAAATGAAAAAATTTGAAGGTAAAAATAGTGTCTATAGACTTAATTTTCAAAAACAAAAAAATTACCAAACGATATCTAAATCTTTTTAAAAGAGAATTTTTTATAAGTAGCCAATGCTATTTTGTATAGTTGGAAAATGAAAAGACTACAGATATACGCGTTTGTCTAAAGATCATTTTAACTTTTTTAGCATTTTCTTTTCTATAAAATTAATGAAATATTAAAAAAGAATGTCAGAAGTGGGATTTGAACCCACGCCCTCTCACGAGGACCAGAACTTGAGTCTGGCGCCTTAGACCACTCGGCCATCCTGACCTGACACTTCTGTTCATAGAACAAACTAATTTTTATTTATTCCTTTTATTTCTAACCTTTTTTCTTTCAAACAATCCTGAAAAAAATCACTATAAAATAATGTCTTAGATGTCACACCCCCTCCTAAGCCTTAACTCAAGACTTAAGAAAGAGTATGAAGAAATCCCAACCTAATTCTAAGACAGCGTTTATACAAAATTGATTAAAGACTACAATTGATATATCAAGTTTTACACAAATTTTAAAAATTCCACTACTGTTATTCCTCTATTGGATCCAGTCATGTCCTGAAAGATTACCAAGTTTCTGATTGTGGGTGTCTGACTTCTCCCTGAACGCACCGCTCGGCTACCTGGAGAGAAAAGAAAACATTTGGAAAACATGAGCTAATAAACCCAGTGAGTGGTATTTTCTTTATAAACATACCATTGGCTATCGAAAATAAACTTTTGGGGAAAACAACATGCAATCAACGATACATTAATACCATTTCATATTCCTTTCCTCAGCCCAAACCGCTGAATCGTTTCCTGTTGATAGTCAACTACTGTCAACACAACAACAATGTTATGGAAACTTTCCCTATACCCCATTTTTCCGCCAATGTGTACATCGACCATTTCTTTCCCGCTAGTTATGCTTAGGTAACTTGGCCATTTTTTTCCTGCCGATCGTCACCGACTGTCATTTTCCACCGACTAAAGCCGACCATATTTTCCCGCCGACCATATTTCCCTGCCAAGTACCCTTTTCAAGCATACTAACCATATCCCGAGTATAATTCTAGTTTCCATCACAATATAACATGCAATATCACGGCAATCACAACAGAAATCATGCATCCCTACTCATGCACATTTGACATTACCCTTTACGTACAGGGCTCATATATACATATACATACATTAATCAAAACAACACATAGTAACCACTCACCGTCAGCAAATCCTCCTAATGCAATTTACTTGTAAATATCTTCCTGCCATTTTCATTGTTTCCAAGAAAATTCCCAATTAATATTATTTCATAAATATATTTAAAAACCCCTTAAAAAAATACTACTAGCTTACACTACTCAAACAGAATATGAATCTGTGCAGCACCTCCTTCGAATTCCTTGCCTCCACCACCAACGACAGCTTTCCCACTAAATGCTCACTCTCTNGCCGACCATATTTCCCTGCCAAGTACCCTTTTCAAGCATACTAACCATATCCCGGGTATAATTCTAGTTTCCATCACAATATAACATGCAATATCACGGAAATCACAACTCAAACAGAATATGAATCTGTGCAGCACCTCCTTCGAATTCCTTGCCTCCACCACCAACGACAGCTTTCCCACTAAATGCTCACTCTCTACTTAGGATTTTTACTACTGAAATTGTTTGGAATGAGTTTAACTTTCATGCTTAGGCCTCCTATTTATAGTCGTTCCCAGCCTCTTTCCTCACGACAACTCACCATACAAATGGCTCTTCCTTAGGCTGCCCACGCTAACTCTGGCTAGCCGAGCTTTGAGTTGTCTAATTATGGGTTTGCCGACCAAAATTATCTTAATTTGCATGTAATCTCAACCATACACCACCTACTTAAGTTGATAAAAATCTTCCTACATGTAATCTCCTTTTACCACTTCATCTGCTTAATTTCTGATTTATTTATCCAAATTACTAATGAACGCATCCAATTTTCTTCAAATGTGTCCATTTGTCCCAATCTAGCTGGTTTCGCTCTCGTGACTCTCGCTCTCTCCAACTTTCTCGCTGGTTTTGCTCTCATGGCTCTCGCTCTCTCCCACTTTCTCGCTCAAACTCTCGCTCTCTCCACTCTCGCTCTCTCCTATTCTCTCGCTCAAACTACTCTCTCCAATCTCGCTCTCTCCCATTTCCTCGTTAAAACTGCTCTCTCCAATCTCGCTTGGCGTCATGCGTAGGACAGTGGTTTGGTCCAATGCCTCCTTCACCGCATGCAACACGTGGATAATACTTACAGCTTCAATTTCCAGTTTTAACACGTGCACAGATGATTAACCAACCTCAAGGCCATCCAATGAGAAATTTCAAGAGAAAGCTCCTCAATTTTTCCAAAATCTCTCAAATTCTCCTTTTTTTTCCTCAACCTCTCGATTTTCCTATTAACTCACTAACTTCCAGTCAAAATTAGCTGTAACGTCCTTTACAAAAATGTCAATAAACCTCTTAACTTACCACAATTTCAGTTTCAAATTCGATTTCTACAACTCGAAAACTTCAAAACACTCGACCCTGCTTAAACTGTCCGAAATTCAATCTTTAACTCGATTTTTCTCTAAAATTTCCTTTGATTTTTAATTAGCTTTTCCCTTAAACCATCACATTATTTCGTACTTAATTCATTTTTCTTTGATTTTTCCATCACATTATTTCGTACTTAATTCATTTTTCTTTGATTTTTCCACGTTTAAATTCCTCTTAATTTAATTATATTTCTTATTTTTAATATCCTATTTCCTCATGCATTCAAATTAGGGTTAGGATATTACATTAGATACCAAGAAAATTAAACCACTTGGAATAAGGTGTTTGTAGAAGAGAGAAATTTGCTCTTCCAACACATTCATCTCAATGAATATAGGTACATAGAGAGTTTATAAGTGAAATTTACTTTCTCTAGTTCACATTGTACGATTAAATCATTGATAAAATTTACAACCTCGCAATTTATACAACACATTTATAATCAAAATGGTTTAACCCACAGTTATCTCAGTTTTCGTTATAGAAATATACTGGACACAAAAAATTGTTTTTCCTACATATTTTCAACAGTACTCTTTTTAAGAAAAAATAGAATCGTAAAGTTAAACATTTAAATAATTCCATGTGATTAATTCAGAATGACAAAGGTAATTTTAACAATTTTAAAATCATCAAATGTCTATCAATGTTTAGATAGCTATATTTGTATTAAAAGGTTTATGCAATCTTAAAAATATATTTAGATAGCTACTAGGCAACATTGTTCTAACATTTCCATTATTTCTCCACATTAAGAGATTCATTATCTAATTACAGATTACCAAATAAAATGTGATTGATCTAAGGCCACATCTTATAAATACCAACCCAACTCTCATCACAACCATCTAAAGGATGACAGGTCCAACTTAAGAAGACAGCTTTTAATCATAGCATTAAGGTAATTAATTACCCAAGCTATGAGTAAATTTGGAAGTAGATAACTCAAAAATACGACTAAATTTCTACTGTCTTTACCGAACAAACAGTTGTTAGAATTACCATTAGCACAAAGTCATGGTCGTGGCAGCTGAAAAATACTGTTACAAAATACCAAAGCATTTGGTATTACAATTTACAAACACTAATCTGTCATTTTAGATTTTTAGTATTTCCCCAATTCAATTCACTATTTTCAGTGAAAAAAACACTATTACTTTCCCCCATTGCCCTATTCTTCTCATTCTGAAAGCTGTAAATTTTGTAGCATCACCTTCTATGTGCAATTTGTGTCATAGCTAGCAAGTCCTAACAACTCTGGCCCTTCCATTCTAGGGTTATTTTCAAAGCTGCATCAAAAAAAAAAAACTTATTGATTAACTTTTTTTCCGGAAAATAATACAAGTCTTTTCATTAAGAAAATAGAAGGGGACTAATGCTCAAAGACACAATAAGAAAAAAAAGAACGGAATAAAGAAACAACTTCTTATTGATTAGTTAGTACTTGGGGAAGAGCTAAAAAACAAAATGAACATTATATAGAGAGAGAGAGAGAGATGGAGAAAACCAAGACTACATAGCATATCTCCCATATATGGCCTGAAATCATGAGAATCAAAAAGCTCCACATAGCGACCTCAAAGAAAAGAGTAAACAATAATATAAACAAAGCTACAGCAGCAGACAATGTGCACATGGAGTATCTAAGATCTAAGAATTAATTCCGCAGCGTCCTATCACAAGTCTCCAAATGAGAATTAAGAGCAGTGGCTTCTAGTCATCTGTTGTGCGGTTAGGCAAAGGTGTAGGGGGAAGAAGAAATAGTGATTAGTTAAAGATGAAGTCCCAGAAAGATGTTGCAAAAGCTCTTTCTACTTTTGGGTTCAAGCATTTCAGATTGCCTTGTAAGAGAGAGAGACCTCTTGAAGCACCCTTTGTTAGGGAACAATTTCCCTAATTAATACAGCCTGTAGAATTTTCTTACCTTACTTGGCTAAGGAAGGATCTACCAATAAGTTACTGAACAGTGAACAACATATATGAGAAGTTAAATAATGAAATGTCTCTACTTGATATCAGTTTCAGACACTAATTTTGATTTAAGCACAGCAATAAAAGGGGAATGAAGTCCACATATTATGACAAAAACAGAGAATCATTCATTCTATTTTCTTTTTTTACACTTTGGGTTGATGTTGGCAAAAGAGTGTTACTCTGCATTATACACTTTTATGCACTTCAGAATATGAAATAGTGAAAATAAAAATGTGGAAGAAAAAAAATCAGAAACCTACTTGTTTAAAGGTATATGCTCAAATGGTCCACTGGTTGGTATTGTTCCACACAAGTCATTATTTGAGACATCCCTGAAACAAATGAGACACAATCCATCATAAACCAATCACATGACATGGCACAAAACTTCCAGGGATGTATATCACCTAAATGAACTAACACACTATGGAGAAATCATACAAAGACTTACACAACTTTAAGGCTTGTAATTCCAGTAAGTTCTCTCGGGATTGGTCCATTTAATCGGTTATCATTAAGCCGTCTGCAAAATAGAATAAAAGTTCAGACAAAAGATTGTGAAAAGAAAGGGCCAAAGGAAAAAGCATTCATTCAGATTTTACTTCCATCCAGAAGCAAAAAGATAATGGCCATTGGTTTCACGATCCTAACATCAACTAACAAGCAGAAGTGGAAAGAGATTGTTCTTTAAAACATGGAGCAATGACTTGTTGTAAGATGATGATCATACCATTATCATATAAAAAAAATGTTGGTCCATACAAGTTGAAGTTACAAAGAAAATAAAACTTCTAAACCAACGTAACCACGCTAAACAAAGATGAATAACGCAAATGAAACTCACAAGAACACAAGAGATTTCAATTTCCCCAAAGAAATTGGAATTCTTCCACTGATGTTGTTGTTATACAGATCCAAACTGATGAGGCTCTTCAAGTTTCCAAGCTCATCTGGAATAGTTCCATGGATGTTGTTTTTGTAAAGTTCCCTACATATTCAGTCACAGCAAAATCAACAATCAGAACATGCACACATATATATTTAATACACCCAACAAGCTTCTTATACCAACCCTTTTTTTCTTTTACATTAGTACTAATTAAGAAAGAAGGGAAACTAAAAATTCAAATTAAACGGAAAATATGTGATAGCCTTCCCTTGGATAGATTCTCATGATGAGATATAAGAAACGGGTAGCAAGGGAAATGGGGAAGCAAAAATTGGGAAAATGGGTAGAAGAGATGTAAACATGAGGCCCATGCAACTGAACTTTGCATTGTGGAGGGTAGAATGGACGGTTGTAAATAGTCGTTCAGGGAATTGTAACAGTTAGTACAATCAGTTAGTAGTCTGGGAGAGAGAAACAATCCAATTCTCCTTAGTCGCATTGTACTTAGTGAGTTCTTTCCGCTAGTTCATGAAATTAAACTAAGGTGATTCTAAAGTGGTTAAAATCACTCCAAAATATGTTGTTAATCATTCAAAATCAAAGGCGTATTTCGAAACTGATTTCGAACATTTTAATCCCAAACATCCACTATGATTTTCATGGATTATGAAATTTTTTCCCTCAAGTTGAAACATGATCAAGAAAACAATCTTTCGAAGAAATAATTTCTAAAAATAATTTAAATAACTCGTATACAATTATTGTCGAATCATATCATCCAAAGAACATAAGTAAATTAAAAACCACATACAAATATTGCAGGTGCTCAAGCCTTCCAAGTTCAGGAACAAGATGTCCAGACAAATTAGAATTACCCAAGTCCCTGAAAATCAAAACCAATTGTCTGATCAGACAATTACCCAGATGGGTGATTTTAAAATTCGTCAAATTTCAAGAGAACCCAGATAATAGAATACAACACCCGACCAAAATCGCAAAACAGTATTATAAATAAAGAAAGGGCAATGAAATAGTAAAGAAAAAAAAAAAAAAAAAAACAGAAACCGTACACTCGGGTAACGCGGTTATCTTGATTACAAGTGATATGGAACCAAGTACAGGGGTTAACAAGAGTAGGATCCCAACTCTGAAGAACGTTATCGGGATCGGAGAAACTGCGGCGGAGAGTGTAGAGAGCGTCGCCTTCGGAGTTAGCAAGACAAAGGGGAAGAAGAGAAGTTAGGGTTAGGGAAAGGAGAAAGAAGAAGGTGGGGAAAGTCCAGAAGCGAGTCGCCGCCATGGCTAACGCTGAGACTGGATGATCAAGCGGCGGAAAACGGTGCAATTATGGGGATTGATTGAAGAATTTGAACGGGAAATGGTGTAATTTTTGAAGAATTTGGATCGGAAAATATGAAAGAGAGAAGAAGAAGAGACGGAACGGGAAGAGGGAAAGTTGGGAGTTTTTTTTTTTTCAGACGTTGGGAATGACAATGTAAAGAAAACGTGAGTGACTTTCTTGAGATTCTCTTTTTTCTTTTTCTTTTTTTTTTTCTTTTTCTCTCCCTCACTCTCTTTTTTAAAAGTTAAAAATATAAAATTGATCCTTTTTAATTCCCCTATTTTCATAAAAATAATTATTTGTCCAATCCGGTAATTATTAGATTTTTTATTTTTAAAAATTAAATATATTTCATTTATATTTCTTATTAAGATTTGGATACAATACTTGAATTCTTAGCCAAATTTCAAAAATAAAAGCAACTATTTGAAAGTTACTTTTTTAGTTCTCAAAATTTAGCTTTGTTTTTTAAACCATCAGTGAAAAGTATATAATAAATTAATAAATTTAGAGGTGAATATGGTGTTCATAAACTTAATTTTCAAAAACAAAATGGTTATCAGATAAGACCTAGTCTCTGATCTTTGATTTGTAACGATTTAGTATTTGTAATTTCAATTGTATAACAATTTAGTCTCTAAATTTTACTACGTAACAATTTGGTCTTTGTACTTTACGATTTGTCACAATTTAGTCTTTATCATGGAAATTAGTGTTAAGATTTAATGAAATTTTTTGTATAAATAAGCCGAAAAAAAAATTAGAGATTCAATATTTTTATATAATACAAAGTCTACATCATAAAAAAAAATAGAAATTGACATCTAATTTTGATAATTTTTTTACCTTGGGGATTAGATTGTTACGAATTTAAAAGTACAATGATCAAATTATTATACACTAAAGTTTAAGGACTAATTTGTTACAAAACTAAAAATTTATGATCAAATTGTCATAAATCAAAGTTCAAGGACTAGATTATTATTTTCATGAAAGGTTAGGGACGAAAAGTATTTTTTAACCTCATTTTTAATTATTTTACTTTCAATATATTTATTTTTTTGTTAAAAACCACTTTTAACGTATCTAAAACAATCACTTTTAGTGCCTAAACTTTAATAAAAGTAGCGAATTAGTCCTTGAACTTTGGTTTGTAATGATTTGCTTTCTTTGTAACAATGTAGTCCATGAATTTTATTGTATAACAATTTAGTCCTTGTACTTTACAGCTTGTTAATTTAGTCCTTATCAAAGAAATTAGCGTTAAGATTTAATGAAATTTTTTGCATAAACAAGCCGATAAAAAAATTTGAAACTCAATATTTTTATATAATACGGATCTGCATCATAAAATAATAAAGCTTGACATTTAATTTTGATGTTTTTTTTTTATACTTTATGGTCTAAATTGTTACAATTTTGAAATTACAAGAACCAATTTGTTACATACTAAAGTTCATGGACTAAATTGTTGCCACATTGAATTTTTGTGAACTAAGTCATTACTAACCAAGTTGAAGGACTAAATTGTTAATTTTATGAAAGTTTAGGGACCAAAAGTGTTTTTTAATCTAAATCTTAAATTTAGTTTCTCTTACTAAATTATGAATACTTTTTTTCCAAACTTTTTATTATCTATTAACGTTTTTATTATAAATGTTGAAAACATATTCACATATTATATTTGATTGCATGCAAAATATTATTATCGTTTGATCAATTTCGATAAAAAAAAAATTAAAATATTAAATTTAGGATTTCTTGAAAGTAGATAGACTAAAATTAGACATTAAAAAATATAATGACTAAAATCGAACAAACTTTAAAGTACATGGACTAAAATAGTTAAAATTTTTATTTTGTCCGTATTTTTAAGATTCATTTAATTTTAGTCTCTATACTTTTAAATGTCAATTTTAATTCATATTACTTTAAATAAATCTTAAATTTAATCCCTCGCGGTCAATTTTTACGATAATTATCTAAAATAATAATAATAATTTTCATGGATGGAAGTATAATAAGTTATAATGTTTTGGAAATTATTGAGAAATCTAATTAATAATAAAAGGTTTTAGAAAAATCAACAATAAATAAACAGTAGAGAGTAAATTAAAATTTTTTTTAGAAGGTATGGACTAAAATTGGATATTTCAAAGTATAGAGACTAAATTTGATATTCAACCTTTTTAATTTACTATTTATTTATTTTGTGTGTGTTTTTCTTAAGAATTTACCATTTATTATTGTGTATATTATTGAATTTGAATTTAAAAAAATCAATTTTCAAACTTAATGTATGAATTTTCTATCTAAATTTTCAATTCGATCAAATTTGAGGAAATCGAAAGTTTATAGTCTAAATGATAGAAAATGTCAGTTTATGGGTAGAATTGAAAGTACAAAAACTACATTAAAGGTTTATGTATGCTTGAGTTGACACTAATATACGAGTTCTTTAATTTATGTCATTTTTATTTAAATTAATTAAATAATAATTAAAAGTTTCATTAAAAAAAAAAAAGGTTATGTGAATATATTTTTAAAGCTGGGAGAGAAAATGCAAATAAATAATATAATTAGCGATGAAATATAAAATTTACTAATAGTACAAACTAAAAGTTAATGTTTGAAAGATAAAAACTAAAATAGAATAAAATTCAATGTGGACCTAAATTGTAATTTAACCTAAAATAATTTATAAAAATGACATAATAGTAAGAACTCACATGTCAATCAACCTAAACCTATTTAAATTTAGTTTAAACATATATTTTGGACTAAAAGGTCAGATGTTTAAATCTATATAAAAATGGTATCTTAGTATATAGTTTTTACCTAAGAAATTAAATAATATATTTTACAAGTATTTTATTTTCTTTAAAACAATAATACTATCCAATAATTTGCATAATTTTAAATAATAAAAATAAAAATGGGAAGTAGAAAATTATAAAGTTTTAATAGGAATTGAGTGGAAATGATGGGCAAAAGGCACTAGCTTTTTTGGAATTTGGAAAGTCAATGGATTTAGAAGGCCTTTTGTCATTTGGTAATTATTTAAATTGTCCTCTCCCTCCATTTTCTTTATTCTCTCTCATTTGGGTCAAAAAGGCAATTAAGAAAATTGTCCATTCAAATTCCAATCATTTAATGCAAAGTTGAAATAGTTACTTCAAATATGGAGATCTTAATTTCATAAAAATTTTGATTAAAATATTTTTAAAAATTAAAAATAAATTTAAATAAAGTACTTTATAAGTTTTAAACAAATCAGTGACATTTTATTGTTTATTTTTTATGTTTGGTAGATTTTTATAAGACATAATGAAAATATTGATTTACTTTCCATATCGATATCGAACTCATGAAAACATAAAAATATCAACCATCCATGAAATTTAATATTTTGTTACTAAAGGGAAAATATACTTCTTTTGGAGGTGTTTTAATTTTTTTTTTTCTTTAATGGTTTTATTGGACATGTATTTTCAAATTTCTATTGTATTAAAAGAAATTCTATTTTATTTAATATATTTTTGGACAAACTTATTGAAGTCTTTTACAATGGATATAGTTATGAAAAACCTTTTCTCTATCAAAGTGGCTACTAAGAAAATGAAAAAGATTTTTTTTTAAAACAAAATTTTAATGTGCACAATTTCTCTAAACCCACTTGTTATTTAGTTGGAAAAACAATAAAATAAAGGAAGATGTGACTAATTTTTTTTTATTTTTTATTATTATTGCAATTTGACTCCCAAAGCACTTGTTGCCATGATATGATGAATGAATTGAAAGGTTGATCCCTTCCTCAATTTGAATACCTAAAAAACAAAACTTTCAAAACTTTAACGATACATCAAAATAATGTATCACCTAATTAATCAAATTAGTTTTCCTTTTTTATTTTATCATTATTATTTTTTAAATAGTCTATATTGTTAGTTGATTGTTTATTTGAAAAAAAAAAATAGTATTTCTTAGAAGTTTCTTTATAAATTTTGAAAATATAAAATCACAAATTTTTTTCTATTAAAGTATTATCATTATTTAAGCAATTCGATGAAATTATTTTTAAATGATTAAATTCAAAATTTATAGAAAGTACAAGGACTAAATTTGGAAAAGAAATCTAAAGTATGAGAACTACACTTAAAACAAAAAAGAGACAAAAATGAAATTTTAACCTAATTAATAAAGTTGGAGATGAGTTTTATTTGTTGTTATAAATGACTTTTCTAAAAAAAAATTAAAGATAAAAATCCAGGGAGTCGATAATTAAAAAAAGGTTAAATTAAAAAATTAAATTTAAATTAAAATGAGTAATATTTTAAATGACAAAATTACTGAAAATATTTTCAAATATAGCAAAATGTCATTGTCTTCTGTTAGTGATATATAGCAAAATGTCATTATCTATTAGTGATAGACAATGATCGATATGATAAATGACTAATAGACAGTAAAATTTTATTATATTTATAAATAAATTGATTCATTTTTCTATATTTGAAAATAACCTATAAAAAAACTTTCAAAACTCTAATGATACATTAAAATAGTACTTCGACTAATTATTATTCATTATTATTATTTGATTATAGATCGTTTCTTTCTTTTTAATATTTTTAGATATTTCAAATACAAAAGGAAAATGACAAAACTATTGAAAGTATTTTAAAATATAGTAAAATGTCATTGTCCATTAGTGAGAGATAATGATAAATATCGATAGATGATTAATAGACCGTGTCATTTTGCTATATTTATAAATAAGTTGATTTATTTTCCTATATTTAAAATCAACTCTATAAGAAAGGCTTCCAAAACTCTAATGATACATCAACAGAATATTTTAACTAATTATTATTCATTATTATTATTTGATTATAGATTGATTCTTTCTTTTCAATGTTTTTAGATATTGCAAATACAAGAGGACAAGAGAATATTGATTTTTTATTTTTGGAGATGATGTTTCTATTAGCATTCCTTTTACAAGTTTTAGAAATAAGTTCATCTAGTTTTTTTTTTTTTTTAATTAAATCATTATCATTATTTAATCTATTTTGATAGAAATTAATTTTGAATAACTAAATTCAAAATTTATCAACCATGCACGAACTAAATTTAAACATTTTAAAGTATAAGACTTAAATAAAATTAAACTCAAGGTATATAGATCAAAATGAGTTGTTTAACTAAATTAATAAATATCAAAATAACTTTTTTTTCTTAATTAAAATTTGCCTTTTCTTTCTAAGAGATTCAATAATTAAAAATAGGTTAAATTATAGATTTGGTCCTTGAACGCTGAGGTTTGTATTGATTTAAAAAAAATTATCCATAAACATTGATTTTTTTTTTTTAATTCACAAACATATTGAACACAAAAATGAAAGTTTATATACTCTCAAACATATTTAAAAGATGTGAGGACCAAACTTATAATTTAGTTTAAAGATCAAAATGGATACTTTATTATTATTTTTTTAAAATTTTTTCAAAGATATTTTGAAATTTTGGTAGACCTAAAATTACATTAACATCACAACTTAGATATCAAAATGAGATTATTTTTTTAATGGTAATTGAAAATGAGGTGGCAAGAGTAATGGAAGGATAAGTTCAATCAATTTGACCAACTCCACTACCCAACAATTTTGACTTTATTGTTCCAATTTTGACCCCCCTCTCTCTCTCTCTCTCTCCTTTTGTTGAAATATTCCAATTTTGATTTTGGTCTTTGCCTCTTTCTTATTTGTGATATTCTAACTTCCCCACATCCACTTTCCAACCTTTTTCTTAGAATGAATTTACATAAATACCCTCTTTTTATTTTAATATTTCAATATAAACTATGTTTATAATGCTATACACACTTACCCCATTATTTTAATATACAACAAATTTATTTGAAGTATTAAATATTTGAGGTTAAAAATCATTTTTAGTCCAATAATTTAATCGTTAAATTTTGATTTGTAACGTTAATGTACTTTTAATTTCGTAACAATTTAGTCCATAAATTTTATTATGTAACAATTTAGTCATTATACTTTAAATTTTATAACGATTTAGACCCTATTTTAGAAACTAATATTAAACTTTAATGAGATTTCTTACATAAATAAACTAATAAACTAATTTGGAGACTCGATATTTTTACAAGATATATAGTATACATCATAAAATAATCAAAATTGACATCTAATTTTCATTTTTTTTTATGTTAAGGAATAAATTGTTACAAAATTAATAGTATAACGACTAAAGTATTACATACTAAAGTTCAATGACTAAATTGTCAAACAAAAAAAAAGTATAGGGACTAAATTGTTACAAACTAAAGTTTAGGACCAAATTGTCACTTCCATGAAAGTATAGAGATCAAAAGTGTTTTTTAACCAATATTTAAAGGAAACTTTTTACAAATAGAAAAAATGTCAAACTATTTATAGAAATAGCAAAAGAAATATTGATAGACACTGATAGATAGATATCAGCATCTATCAATGATGGACTTCTATCAGTTTTCATCACTGATAGACACTATAGATTTCTATCAGTCTCTATCAAAGAATATTAAAATTTTGTTATTTTATGTAAAGAGTTTCCCTTTTTTATATATATATATTTTTTAAAATCCCCCATAATTTAAACCTCATTTGAACTTAAGAGAAATGGTACATGTTTATCATCGTTGTATGTTCATGTTAATATATACATCTATCACATTCAAAGTATTGAAGCAATAGAGTTCTACTACCATTATTATTAAAGCAGATATTGAAGCAATTTCTAGTTCAATTCCAACGATTCAAAATGTGTTGTTATTTCTCGTGCAACAGTTTTAAAAATGTTGCAATAAGTTGCTCTAGACCACCGCTATTGAAGGCGCTATTGCAACGATTTTGACTTTTGATTCTAGCGGTTTTAAAAATCATTATGATTAAGCTCTCAACACCTTATTTCAAGAATTTTCAAAATTGTTGCTATATCAGTTGCAACAGTTGCAAACTGCTGCTAAAGGTCGTATAAACCGTTGCAATAAATAGTTTTTCCTATAGTGAATTTTAATAATAATCATGGTTGAGGTCGTGGTCGTGGTCGAGGTCGTGACCGTGGTAGAGGAAGAAATAATAATTATTTTCATGGTGGGTGTTCTAATCATTCAAATTTCAAAAGAACCACACAAAATGATGGTCACAAAGAAAAAGTCCCACAAGATAAGAGTTCAAAAAGTGTTGAAAATAAATGCTTCTGATGCGGAATGACTCAACATTGGTCATGTACCTGACGTAGTCAAAACACTTAATTGATCTCTATCAAGCCTCCCTGAAAGAAAAAGAGAAAAATGTAGAAGTTGAATACTAGGATAGTGACATATTTGACCCATACCATATGATAAATTTGGATGTAGCAGACTTCTTTGAATCTCTTGAGGAGAAAATCGGCTGAGTTGATGGAACATCAAGTGTTTCATTTGACTTTGAAAATATCTAGATTTAATGTTTTTTTTCATCTTCATATTTTTTTCTTCTCTTAGTATACGTTAACTTTTGTATATTCCAAATGTTGTTTTTCTTATTGTAATTATTTACTTTTAATAAAGAAACATGGATCATTTTCATATGTTAGATGACTAAAAAATAAGTAAAGAAAATCTGTCTAGCTGACAGTGCAACTACACATACAATATTTATAAGTAGAAAATATTTTTCCAAACTGACAATGCTAGAAGCAAAAGTCAATATGATATCAAGTTCTGTAAACCTGATTGAAGTCTTTAGAAAAATAAACATTATTTTTCCTAGAGCAACAAAATTTACAATTAACAATGCATTGTTCTCTAGTCAATCAAAGAGAAATCTATTTAGTTTTAAAATATATATTGCAATGGTTATCATATTGAGACTGATAGTAAGAATAATGTGAAATATCTATATATCATATCTACTGTCTCAAATGAAAAACGTATACCGGAAGAGTTTCCTGCTTTATCATCTGGATTATATTATACTCATATACGAGTAATTGAAACATATGCAACAATGAACTTGAAGTTCATGAATCCAAACATGTTTACAATTTGGCATGACTGATTGCGTCATCTAGGATCTATAATGATGAAAAGAGTTATTGAGAATTCAAATGGACATCCATTGAAGAACCAGAAAATTTTTTAATCTAATGAATTATCATGTGATACTTGCTCAAATAATTAAATTAAGAGCACAATTTCTCGATTAAACAATTAAGATCATTGTCTTGATAATGTTGGTGAATTTACATTCCAAGCTTTTGATAATTATTGTATGTCAATTGGGATAAGTGTTGAACATCCTGTAGCTCATTTTCATACACAAAATGGTTTAGCAGAATCAATCATAAAACATTTGTAGTTAATTGCTAGACCATTGATTGTGAGAGCTAAGCTTCATACATCTGTATGGGAACATGCTATTTAGCATGCAACATCACTTGTATGCATTAGGCTAGTAGTTTATCATAAGTACTCACTATTACAATTAGCTTATGGCCATGAGCTAAATATTTCTCATTTGAGAATTTTTGTATGTGCAGTATATGTTCCAATTGCTTCACCATAACGTACTAAGATGGATCTTCAAAGGAAGTTAAGAATATATATTGATATAATTCCTCATCAATTATCAAATATCTTGAACTTCTGACGGGTGATGTATTTACTGCACGATTTGTTGATTGTCATTTTAATGAGACAAATTTTCCAACATTAGGAGGAGAAATTAAGAAGTTGGAAAAAGAAATTACATGGAATGCATCGTTAATGTTTCATTTAAAACCCCATATAGATCAATGTGAACTTGAAGTTCAAAAGATATTCATTTGCAAAATATAACAAATCAATTACCATATGCATTTATAAATGCAAAGAAAGTAATTAAATCACATATACCAGCTACAAATATTCTATCGAAAATTGATATCCCAACACAGCAAGTTGTCACTAATGAGTTTGGAGTACGCTAAAAGCATGGAAAATCAATGAGTTTAGTCTATCACATATACCACCTGCAAATGTTCCATCAAAAATTGATATCCCAACACAACAAGTTGTCACTAATGAGTTTGGAACATGCCAGAAGCATAGTAGACCAATGGTTGCCAAATATAAAAATCCTTGGAAAATAAAATAATTAATAGTGAAGAAGACTTGGTTGAGGATGTAAATACTCATAAAGAAATCTTTGACATGAATAGTGAGAAATGTGAAATACATAAAAATAATAATGAGATTTCAATAAGCTATGTCATGAAGGAAAAATATGGACGAACTCATGTAGTTATTGACAACATTTTTGCGTATAATGTTGCTCTTGATATTATATCTAAAAATGAGGATTCTAAACCAAAATCTGTTGAAGAATGTTGAAATATAAAAGATTAGCTTCAATGGAAAGAAGCAATCAAGGCAGAATTGAACTCACTTTTAAAATATCAGGTTTTTGGACCAGTAGTCCGAATACCAGAAGGTGTCAAACCTGTGGGATATAAATGGGTATTTGTAAGAAAAAGAAAAGAAAATAATGTCGTAACAAGATATAAAGCAAAACTGATTGCACAAGGTTTTTCACAAAGACCTGATATTGATTATGAGAAGATGTATTCTCTGGTGGTGGATGCAATTATATTAAGATATTTAATTGGTCTGATTGTGTATGAAAGTCTAGACATGCATCTTATGGATATAGTTACTATACAATAAATTTGAAAATGATAACTTGGCGGACTTATTGACAAAGTCATTACTTACAGCAACCTTTGAAAAATTGGTGCACAAAATTAGAATGCGGCAACTCGAAGATTTCAAGTGATGTTTCCATGAGGAAAAGTAAATATACTGTATTCTTTTTAAGAGTATTAGATTATATGAAATATATATTAGTTTTCCTTCATTATGATTTTTTTCCCAATGGGTTTTTTCTAGTAAGGTTTTAACGAGACATATTTCATATATGTAATAGGCATCTAAGGGGGAGTATATCAATATTATGTTTAGTATCAATTGACTATGTGTCATATCCCCATTTTTCCAAAGTGTTGTCCATGTATCTTGTAAATACATTAGTGTCCATTGTAATCTATGTAAACCCCGAACTCTAAGTTCCTTAGTTAAAAATGTTTAGCCAAAGGAATGTTATATTACATATTTATTAAGTAGAAATTCATGTTGGGATTATGAAGGAAGGGAAGGAAAATATATTAAATGGAGAAACTCATCCATTAGTTTGGCTGGAGGCACTAAGTGTGGGGTGACGTGGCAATCTACTCCTTGAACTTGGGAAGTGGTAGAAAGATTAGAAGGGAAGTGAAACTTCAAAAGCATGGTTTCGGCAATTGACAAGAGCAAATTTAGTGAAATCGATGCCATTTGAAAGCTGGGAGAATCTAGTTTTCAAGATTGTCCTGTCGGAGAAAGATTGCAAGGGGAGAAGAACAAAAGTGGAGAATTTGCATAAGAGACTAAACCTCGGATTAATTAGGGCCCAAGGTGAAGATTGGAAGCTCCAGACCAAACTATAAGGAATTTTTAGCTGAAATTTTAAGGTAAGAAAGTTAACTCAATTCTGAAGGAAGTTTCTTGAAAAGAGCTCTGGATTTTGAGTTGTGAATTTTTGAAGTTGTAACAGGGAAACGGTGCATAAGTAGACAGCTGCTTGGGAAGAACAAGCAAACAACTCACCGTGGAGAGTTATAGCGAGATATGAGAATGATGATCTCGCTTATGAAGGAAATATAGCTAATTTTGTGATGAGGATCTCGCTCTTGAAGGAAATCTCGCTAGAAATTGGGCTGAGTATCGCTGGTAAGGTGAGTATCGCTAGGATGAAAGTTGCCAGGAAAATCTTGATCGCGCTCATGAGGATCTCGCTGATCTCGCTGATTTTGCTCATAAGGAGGATCTCTCAGTAAAGCTGTCTTTGTTGATGAAAGTTCCTTTAGTAAATGAACTATTTGAGGTATTTTACTAAGAATTCTAAGTAGTTTAATCGGGAATTATGTCCTTTCAGGCCAAGAAGAGCTAAGAGAGGCGTATAAACCGTTAAGAGCCCTGACGAGCGGTGAGTGACTAAGTGAATTAATGTCTCCAATACTTATGCATATAAGATCAAGTAAGTTACAGTGACATTAATGATGAATTTATACTCCCTCAAGCAACAAATGGTTGGAAAATAACTTAACACATGTTTCCCGGCTTGTATATATGTAACACAGGCCAAGGTATGTCATGTGGTCATTACAAAAGTTAAGTTTCTAATGTTGAAATATGTTTCCTAGAGAAATGCTATGAGAGAATGAGTACTTGTGTAGATGGTAGGCAATAGAATTTAATTTGATGCTACAAAATACCTTGGTACCGAAGGACATTTGAGAAGGTATCTTAGTAGCTCGATACTGAAGGACAGGTTTGAGAAAGTATCTGAGCGAAAGTATCTAAGGTATGACAGTACTTAGTATGGCCATGTGCACGTAGGCAGTTCTGAATGAGAGACCGAAGTATGAGTCTCTTGGCTGGTATTAAATACTGGGAGCTAGAGCGTTTAGGCTCGTTCTCAACTAGGGAATAATGATGTTTGATGATGTCTAAGAATGTTTAAAGCTACACTTAGAGACAATTTATTGAGATATTCATTAGTATATTTACATGTTTATAGTGATGTAATGCACGATGTTATACAATTCTATAGTCGCTCACTGGGCTTTTAGCTCATAGAATTTCTGTGTTTTCCCTTCTCAAGTAGCGGTTAGATTCCTCAGGACTGATCCTGCTACTGCTTGCCACTGAGAGACTCAGCTTATTAAGAAGACTTAGGTTGATGATCTATTTATGTACACATGTTTTGAGAGAGACTAGGGCTTTGCTAGAGATGTTTGGGCCCATCTGTGAATGTTTCTCCTCTTAGATGTTATATCATGGCTATTTGCATGTGTTTATATAATATTTTGTAGAACCTTAAAGAGACATACCATATGCATACCTTATTAATATTTAACAGGTTGGCATTTAGATTAGAGGGCTAAGGTGGTGGGTGCTGGCAGACTAGCAACTACGGTCATATCCTCTTTTAGATTAAGAGGGTAATCTGGGAAGGGTGTGACAATCTACCTTCTATTTATCAAATTGTTTATAAACAGTGACATTTGGTGGGTTTTGAAAGACACACATTAGGCAAATTTCAAAAAGTTTGGAGAAAGTAGAGAAATCTATAATTTGTTATTTTATTTTATATATTGATATATATTATATTTGATTTATTTTAATATTTATTTATTTCATATATTTATTTCATTTTAACATTATATTTTATTAGCATCCGTGTTCCTGATGTGCTTCTTAAATTTACAATAATTTCATCCAAAATTCAACCACAATAAAAGACCTAAATCCAACAAAAAGACTTAATGAACCAAAATTGATGTCCAAATTTGCCTATATTTAATAATCATTTAGTTTTTTTTTTTTTTTTTAAGTTAGTTTTTATGGGCATTGTTTCACTTATTGATTTTTTTTAAATATAATTTTGAAGAATGTTATAAAAAGTCAAGCTAAAATTTGAAAATTAAAAAAAAAAAAAATTAAAAACTTGCTATTGTATTTTTAGAATTTGGTTAAGAATTCAAATGTTTAGGTCAGAAAAGATAAAAACATAAGTAGTAAGAAAACAAAAATAATTCTAAAAAACTACATGATTATTAAATGAAAATATATTTTACTTCGAAGCTGAAGATTAGTTCAAAAAGTGTGAAAACTTAAACGAGTTTAAAATTTTGAACATGTCCTCAGAAAAACTATTTATAAAATTGACCAAATCTAACTAACTATAAATATATCGAAAAACAATTATTCAACAAATAAAGGGTTTTGATTTCACATTATATTCAATTTGTTGAGTATAATTATATAGTGAAATACATTGAAATAAAAATTCAACTTTTCAATTAACTTGAACATAACACAATTAAATCTCACCTTACATATTATTTGAAGTACTAAAAAAAAAACTTTTTTTTTTTTCCAAATAGAAAACTCTATACTCGAGAACTGATCATTTAGAATATAAATTTGCAGACATAAAAAGCGTAAAGACACTTATTTGGAATGATTTTTTGGGAGTTGAAAATATTTATTTTGCACCTAATAAATATTTATTTTTTAAGTATTTATTCCCGTTGAGATTTTGGATAACATATTAAACTATTAGGAGGCGTTTGGGACAATGAATTAGTTATTATAGTTGAGTTATAATAGTTTGTATTAGGATGTAGATTATTTTAGTTTGGGTTATAATAGTATGTATTTGAGGTATAAACTATTTTAGTTTGAGAAGAAAATAGTAAACACTGTAGCAAATAAAAAAATGATGAATATAAAATAGTAAACACTGTAGTAAATAGTAAATACTGAGAGTTTTGAAATAGTGTTGACTGTAACTAATTAGAGGTTTTGAAATAGTTTTTACGAGGTGGTTATTATATTTTAATGACAACTCTCACCTCAAACGCCCCCTTAATTTTTGTAATGACCATAATTGATGTCCTGCCCACTAAAGTATGAGTAGTTTGAATGTTGGTTTTTTATTTTTTAAAAACGAAACAATACAAAAGGAATTAATCAAGACATGAACAAGAAAATTCAGTCTTAGAAAACTAACCGATCTAAAACGAGAAATCCTCCCACCAAACATGAGAATACTCATTGAACGTTTAACCAAACGGTCTGCCACATGATTCTATGAATGTCTTATATGACGGAATTGACACAAAATTCTATCCTTATCTACCTCCAAAATCTCCTCCACCAAAGAAAATAAAACTATCAAGTAAGGTTATGAAAATAAAACTCAATTGATATTTTCCTTTAGTAAAATTAAATATTGAAAAAAAGTACTTTTATTTTATCATCTCGAACGATAATCGAGATTCAAATTTCAAACAAGTCAAAGTTCAAACTTCAACCAACCTAACTCTAACTCTAACCCTAACCCTAATGACTAACTATAGTTGACTTTAAATTTATTATAACATCCTTTTAACAAAACTTAAACTAGAATCATAGTAAAGTTAAAAGGATTCAAACCCAAGCTACATAATAAAAGCTACCCAAGTTGTAGCCCTAATCAATATATAATTTAGAAGAAGGAATTAGTCATAGAAATATTGATGAATAGCAAGAGGGAGAAAGGGGAATATTAATGGTTGTAAAGATGGAGAATGATTGGGTAAATTGGGTAAATTGGGTGGTGAAACTATGGGAGGAGATTCTTCAACAAAGACAGCAACTTTCATTCCTTGAAAGCAAAACCCTCTTCCACTTAGAAAGTAGTATGTTTTTGCTTCTGTTAGATTGAACACATCTCTTCCTCCCCTCGTTAGGTTGAAAATGAAACCCTTATCGTTGCAACTCTCGTAGCTCGTTTTGTTCACTTCCAACACGTTGTAGATATGTTTATCGAACCCAAAATCTAAAAATAATGAAAACCCACAAGAAAAGGGTTAGAAACATCGTAAAAGTCAATATTAACTTCACTTAAAAGTACATTCTTAAAAGTTCGAATCTTCATCAAAGTACACATCTTCTTTGAACTCAAAATAATAATAATAATATTTTCTTCCAATAATATGTTTTTTTTAATTTAATAATTTGACCAATAGTATTTATGGTACATGCATGTAAGATTATCATGAAAACAACCCTTAATTAGATGTTCCTCATGTAAATATGACTATATATGAGCCAAATTAAAATTTGTTTTTCTTATCAAGATGTGAGATTTCTTTGACTTTAATGATCATATGCTGTTTGAAAAAAGAGGTGAAAACCCCAAAATGAAAAGAAATGGAGTAAGCACTAAAAATTAATGATTACTTAATACAATTTTAAAATGGGTTATGATTTGCTTAGGTGAAAATATACCTTAATTACCTTGCAAATGGGATAAATTACCTCTAAATATTTGACTTTCTTAACCCTAACTTTATATGAAAAAACTGACCAAATTTCTACTAGATCTTTAGATAACTCAATCCCATTGCCAAATTTCCATCACAATCATAAAAATTAAACTTAGAGGGTAAAAAAAAAAACTTACAAAGCCAATCACCAACATAAAAGTGCTCATGAATTGACCAATCAGTGAAGTTAATATTAGTTGTCCAAGTATATTTTCCTCCTCCAACTCTATGCAACACTGGCTGCCTACCCTCAGCTCCAAATAGCAACCACCCGGCCACCGCCATCGCCACCACGGTCGTCACTGCCTCCACCGCCATCCCGAACATTTCTTCAGCTGCTTCAATTGAAATTGAAGAAGGGAAGGAGAGCCCTAAAAAAGAAGAAAAAGAAAGGCCAAAATCTCATGCATTTTCATGCAATGGAGGTTGAGAGAGCATATAATTTGTATGATATAACGAACTCTACAAATTCAGTTGAGTTTGGAATGAAATATGCCCCTAAAAATTCTACATTGTTAATTAGTTATTGCTTCATCATCCACTTCAATTTTTTTTTAATAAAAAAAGGAAAAAAATATGTCGGAAATTGACCAATTGGAGAGAGACACGTATCTATTAAAGATGATAATCGATATGTCGAAGAGATTTCAACATTTATTGTAATTAAATTCTTATCGAGTTTCTAATTGTAAATTTTTTTAAGGTTAAAAGTACAATTTTAGTTACTGATCTTCAATGTTTCTGTCTTATTTACTTTTAAAAGTGATTAGCTCTAGTTTCAATTTGTGTCAGTATGTTTCTCAACTTTAAAAATATTTATAGGTTATTAAAATTTTAATTTTATGTCTAAGATTCTTCACCTATTCGATTTTTTTCCTTAATTCACAGAATTTCTAGCCACAGAAGTAAAAGTTTAGGTCTTGTTTGATAATTATTTCGATATCGTTTAGTAATTATTTGATTTTTTTTTTAGTTTTTGAAAATTAATTCTATATACTCTCTTTTCACCTCTAAATTTCTTATATTTCTATATACTTTTTTCCAATGTTTTTAGAACCATTCCAAATTTTGAAAAGTAAAAAAAATAGTTTTTTTAAAAGGACCGTTTTCAAATTAAAAAAAAATGAGCAAATTTATTTTTAGCAGTTTTACCATTTAACATGATTACTCTTTTGAAAACTTATCTCTATTTTTTGTTTCTGAAAATTAAGTTTATGAACTCTCCTTTCTTTTACCTTTGAATTTCTATGTTATGTTGTCCAACCTTCTACCAATGTTTTAAAAAACACAAAGCCATATTTTGACAAAAAAAAAAAAAAAAGGAAAAAAAAACAAATTTTTAATAAACTAGTTTTTGTTTTTAGATTTTGATTAAGAATTCAAATGTTTCTTTAAGAAAAGTAAAATCCATATTAAAAAAATGGAAGAAAACTAGTACAAAGTACAAAAATAGAAAACTAAAAATGAAAAGATTATCAAATAGAACCTTAATTAGAGAATTCAAATCCATATCTAATAGGTTCATTATTTTTTTTTTTCAAAAAGAAAAATTGAATTTATTAGGTACTTTTAAAACCATATGACACAAATTTCAAACTTCAAAGTACTTTCTTTTTCTTTTTAAAAAGAAAAACGTGACAGTATTGAATTTGTAATTTAGGTTTTTTTAATTAGTAACATGATTGTATAATTACTTACCAAAATTTGGCATTTAGGCCACGTTTACGAAACCATATTGAAAATTGGTGTAATTGTAATAAAATTTTATTGATGAATCAATTGTAATAAGCTTGCATTGTAAACATAATTAGATTGATTTTGATCGCATTTACTTTAAACTATGAATTTTATCAAATTTACTGTTACCGTTACCTCTACCTCTACCTCTACCTCTATCTCTAGGGATCAAGCGATAAAGATAACGGTAATAATAACGATAACGATAAGAGTAAAGATGTCAAAACTGATAATCTTTTAGCTAACATTAGTGGTAACCATAATAATAACTATAATGATAACAATAACGATCGAACGTAATTTTCAGGCACAATTAGATTGAGTATTTTTTATTCATCAATTAGATTGCATTATTTCATTATATATTTGGATATGAGACCCATATGTCAGTAAACCTACAAAATACTCGTAAATAATAATAAAAAAATAATCAAATGGGATCTTTTTTTTTTTTTTTTTTAATTCCTAAGTGTGGCCAAGCTTAAAAGGTTTTAATTTGGGCCTAATTGTAAAAGGGCCCATTAATTTACCTGGGCTGAAGACATTGGGAAAGCCCACAATATTTTCATCGATCTATAAGTTAATGTCCTTTTTTTATTACACAAAAATAAGTTAAATGCAGAATAAATAGATTATCATATAAATTTAAATGGTTAAAAATTGATTAAATAAATTTCGATTTAAAATGTTTGAAATCATTATTATAATAATAACTACTAATCCAATTATTTTGCCAATTATCCTGTTACTTATCTTATTTGATTTAGAAAAATTATTTTTAAATGGTTGTAATTAAAAATGTCTCATAATGAATAGATAATTGTTTTCACGCACATTTGATAATGCAATTAGAGCTTTTTTATTAGTATGCCATCTTCGATGAACAAAACTTGATCTATTGATTTTGGTCACCAATGGTTGTCGATTTTATTGATGTTTCATGAAATCAATCGCCTGAACATAATACCGACTAATCGACATCCATTCGACCGATTTCGATAAATCGACTCAATTTGTCGGATTGCTTTGATAACCCTTCTGACAATTTTTTTTTTCATCTAAAGTTGGAAAAAGCTTTTAAAAAATATTTGTCTTTTGTAAGTTTTTATTTATTTATCATATAGGTTCCTTGTAAAACAAAATCTTTGACTTTCATTACACACTCCACAATTACTGTTTCTTTAAAGCATCTTTTATTCTCTTTTGGTATGGGTTAAAAACACTTTTGATTTGTAAAGTTTTGTAAAAGTTATAATTTTGTCCACAAACTTTAATTGATAATATAAATTTATAATTTTTATATTAATTTAATCCATATCATGAAAAATAATATTAAAATTTAATCAAATTTCTTACACATGTAGATGGAGAAATTAACCGAAAATCAAATTTATTTATAGACTAAAAAGATTAAGTCGTCAATAATAAAAAGTTAACACTTAATTTTGCTGAGATATTTTCAATAACGACTAAATTATTATAGACTTTAAGATAGAGACTAATTCGTTATCAATTAAAATGGTTACTATATAAAAATTCTTTTTAGGCATATATATAGACACATTAGGGAGTTGGTTTTAATTTTTATTTATTTTTTTTTTTTGTAAAAGTATTGTAATTAAAGTATGGAGTGAGGGAATCGAACCTCAAACCATGAGGTTGATAGTATGAATACTATGACTAGGGGTGTACATGGGCTGAGTTAGGTTGGGTTGAAGGTATTTTTTGGACCAACCCAAAAATTTGGGTTGGTTTGATTGACTACCCAAATGTCCCAATAAAGTTTTCAACCCGAATTTTAAGGATTGGGTTGGGTTGTCGAGTTATAACTTACTTTTTTATTTTTAATGAAAAATATATAAATTTATATACAACACATGATTAATAACTAAAATCTCATAAAATTAAGATGTTAAATACTAAATATCTATGATATTTATTATAAACTTTAAACAAGGACAAATATCATAATAATTTTAAAAGAAAAATATTAAAAATTAAAAAATTAATCAATGTAAAGAAATCAAACTTTAAACAAAGAGGGTATATATATATATGTATATATATATATATATATTATATCATATAGTATTATAATATAGTATATAATAGGTATCGGTTTGGATTGGGTCAACTCACATTTTGTTAGCTTAACCATCACAAACTCACAACCCAATAAAAATAGAAAAATTCAATCTAATCCAACCCAAGAACAAAACTAATCTAACCCAATCCTTACATTTTGGGTTGGGTAGTTCGGGTTGTCGGGTTATTCGAACACCCCTAACTATGATAATTGAGCTATGCTCTTGCTAGGTATTTAAAAATATTTCATAATAATGATGTTAAAAGTAATCAATGATAGATTGGACTAGAAGTTGTTCATCAATTGTCATAAATAGCTTATGGTTGACTTTGAATTTATGGATAAAAGAAAAAGACTAATATTTCAAGGATGTTTAATGTTATAAATAGTCAATATTTTATTAAACATTGGAGATTGTAATGTTGTATCATTATTAATAAAATGTTGACTTGAAATGCTTTTAAGTTTTGGATAAGTTGATTTAATGTATCAAATAATTTGATATAGGCTAAGAAACCTATTCTATAGGTTTTTTTTCTTTCTTTTTTTACAATGTATAATAAAAAGTTATGGTGACTTAATAATGTGAAAGTATATTATACTCTAGATAGTAAAAGATTAGAAAAAAAATATATTTATAATAACTCAAATGGAATAACAAATTCAAACAAGTAAAAACAATAAACTTATCACAATAACAAAAATATTAAGATAATATCATCCCGCAAACTAATACCAACTAATTAGAGGTCAGTTTGATCATAGAAAAACAAAATCGATCATAAGTTAAATGGCTTTGTAAGTATATCAACGAGTTGAGATTGGATAGAAATATCCAGCAAATAAAGATCATTTCAAACCATTTTTTTTTTTTTTTAAGAATGAAGTGAAAATCAATTTCAACATGTTTGGTATGATCGTGAAAAATCGGATTACGAACTAACTAAATTATAAATTTCTTATCACACCAAATTTGAGGGAAAGGCTATTGCTCAATACTATATCAAACTAGGGGAATTCAAATAACCCGACAACCCGAACTATCCAACCCAAAATATAAGAGTTGAGTTGGGTTAGTTTTGTTCTTGGGTTGGGTTAGATTGGCTAAAAGAAATTTGGGTTGACCGTGACCCATCCCAACCCGAATTCTATATATATAAATAAAATATACTATACATGTTTCTTTTAAAATTTGATTACTTTGTATTGATTAATTCATGAATTTTAAATATTTTTCTTCTAAAATTATTATGATATTTGTCTTTATTTGAAATTTACAATAAATATCTTAGATATTTGGTATTTAACATTTGAATTTTATAAGATTTTAGTTATTAGTCCTGGGTTGTATATAAATTTACATATTTCTAATTAAAAAGAAAAAAAAATTATAGCACGACAACCCAACCCAACCCAACCCGAATTTTAAGGGTTGAGTCGGATTGGGTTAGAGATTTTATTTGGGTTCTTTGGGTTGTCAATCCAACCAACCTGAATTTTTGAGTTGAGCCAAAAAATACCCTCAACCCAACCTACCCCAACCCATGTACATCCAATCTAACTTTAGGAAACGCTACTCTATTTCTTTGTAACTTAATGAGGTTGGATGAACATCTCACAAAAATATAATTAAGTCAATTGCCATTTGAAACAATGAGTAATATATCTTAAAACACACTAATTAGCCATAAACAAACTGAAATGAGATTCTAAAGGTTTGTGAGAAGAAAATTTGAGGATCTAAGATCCTTAGAAGAATTATAAGTACCATTGATACAAGGAAAAAAAAATGAGAGAGAATAAGTGTGTGCAAGGATTAAAATATTAATGTTGATATCGATATCGAGATTTCAATTTTATAGATATATTGACAAAATATCATTATCGACGGATATTTTTTTAAGCAATGAAGTTATAAAATTTATTTAAATTAAAATTTAAGTTGTTTTTACTCTCAAACTAAGTTATGAATATTATTATCAATAGTCATATTCATATTAGACTCAATAAAAGATATAAAGAAAGGATACTTATAATAATAACTCAAACAAAATAATAATAAACTCAAACAGAATAATAAAAGATTTATTGAAAAACTAATACATATCAAATAATATGTATGATATAGTTTTTTTAGGGTAGTTTTCAAAGACAAGAAAATGAACCAAAATATTTATAAATAATAGTAAAATTTCATTATCTATTTGCGATAGACTACTATATGTGTCTACATGTGTCATGATAGACATAGTAGTGTATTATAGTCTATCACAGATAGATGGTGATATTTTACTATTATTTGTAAATATTTTTAATAGGTTTATCATTTAAAATAATTTCTTTTTTTAATCACAGTTAAAAAAAGATTGGATCATGGTTATACTAATTACTGTCACTTTTCACTAGGGTTGGCAAAAATCTCTGTGGGTCCCACTCCGATCAGGGTGGGGAAACCATGGATAAAAAATGGTATCCCTACCCCATCCCTAACCCCGACCCCACCTCGAATATTTTTTTAATAATTTTTAATAATAATAACAATAATAAATAAATTATTTTATTATATTATATATATAATAACAAATAGCTTTTAATTTTTTTATTAAAAATAAAAAAAAATATAAATAAAAAAATTTTCCCCGCGAGAATCCGATCCCCGAATGGGATTCTCCGACCCCAACCCTGACTCCCCAAAATGGGGAATGGGGTGGAGACGAGGATTATAAATCTCCACGAGGGCAGGGACGGGGAGTGC
Organism: Benincasa hispida; assembly: GCF_009727055.1. Taxonomy (NCBI): domain Eukaryota; kingdom Viridiplantae; phylum Streptophyta; class Magnoliopsida; order Cucurbitales; family Cucurbitaceae; genus Benincasa; species Benincasa hispida. The sequence goes on along the minus strand of NC_052350.1, from coordinate 45,852,305 downwards.
ATCCTGACCCCGCCCCATCCCGTTGTCAACCCTACTTTTCACCTTGATTTATTTTGGAAAAAAAAAAAAAAAACTATAGCCTAAACTTGAAGATTAAGTCAACACGCAATTTTGTCTACATCATATAATGAATGTGCCATCAAGAGTCGAGCATGCATACACACACTCTAATGCTATATCTATAACTTGTCACTAATCTCAAATTCCATATATACTATCCATGATTTAAGTTTGAGATATAATTCAGAAAAAAAAAAATTTATACTACCATGATATATGGATACTACTTTTATTAATCTTTTTTGTCACTTTAGCATCCTTTAATAATTATATAAACCCCAACAACATTTTAAAATTTTTAACGATAGAAAAAGAATCTTGTGTAAGTATAGAGAGTAGATTAATTATGAAAGTACGTACTAAAATATTTTTCCCTAATTTACTCGATTTTTAGAATAATATTTAGATTGCATCCATTTCTATGCATCATCTTCAATCACAAAGGACAAAAAAAATTATTAACAAAACAATATGTTCTAAAAATTTCTTTTATCATATGACAACCTATAATTTAATATTCGGTGAAATACTCAAGGATAGATGTAGCTCGAAATGCATGTATTCAAATAATTTTTTTTTTACTTTTTGAATATTGCACGGGATTTGATGTTCATTCAATTTATTTACAATCATATTTAATGTCATGGTAAGTATACGTCAATTTGTACATCATCATTCAACTTTAACGAGTTTTGGCATTTTATCATGTATATATTGTAATTAATACTATAAAAACTTTATGCCAAACCTCACACTAAGAATAATACAAAAATATTATCATAATTAATTAAATGAATTAAAAATATATATGTCCTAATCAATTATCCCTTCATCTAGATTAATTTTTGGAAAATGATACTTAATTATCCCATTCCATTATGGGGTATTTGACATAACAACACGAGTTGAGTTGAGTAAGTAAAAATTATCAACTCAATGTTTGCCCCACCAACTTTCAATGTTTGTGGACTTGAGTTGTTTTTTCTTATCAACTTTACTATAATTCACTCAATTCTCCTTCCAACTCACCCCAACTCTCCCTCCCTCCAATATTTTCAATGGATCCACCCATCGGTCTCCGTCGACGCCTATCGCTACTACACTCTGACAACCACCTTCAACGACCAACTGGGGGCTCCGACAACTACCTTGGACGATAACTACGACAACCACATTTGCACAAAGCAACTCCGACAACAACCTTCGCATGGCCAACTCCGATGACCAATTCCCAGCTATGGTGACCAACCCTAGACTTCAACAACTACTTTCAATGCTACTTCGACAAAAGCCACCTTTGACGATCAACTCTGGTGACAACCACCCCTGTCAACCAATACTAACATTCACCTCAAGTAACCAACTCCAACGAAGACCACCTCTAACGGGACCCTCAATAACAACCCTAGTCCAAATTCGAGGTTCATTAGTTTGAGACTCATCGGTTTTAAGTTCGGAGTCTACTTTTTATAGTCCAAATTTTGTTTAATTGTTGGAGAACAATTTGTGATGTATAGTATTATTTATTGCTACGCACCATTTTACATGTACATAGATATCTTTGTGGATATTATAATTTCATTTGTAAGTGGCAAATTAGATTTAACCATAAAAAATGTTTGAACAAAAAAAAAATTTGCACAAAAGAAATATTATTTTGTTCCATTAACGTAAATTGTAACGAATCAAACGTTTGTACAAAAAAAAAAAATCATTATCCATAAAAATTGAAACTCATATTTCAAGGGAAAAAACAAGATAAGAATTTGTTTTGTTTTGTTTTATTCTTTTTAATTAACATTTATGGTTGAGTTAAAATTAATTAAAGATTAAAAATTGAGAGTTAGGAATTAGAGGAAGTATTCATTTTATTAGAATATGACATGTATTTAGGGATGTAGATAAAATTATTATGCAATTGAGTGTTCAAGTTGTGTCGCAAAAATATGTTACATTTTTCAAGAAGGAAAAACAAAATGTTGTTCAATTTTTAAGTACTTTTAGTGTTCATTGAGGACTAAATAATTGTAAAAAGTTATTTATTTGTTTAAACTATGTTTGGTGTTTAGGAATGAATATATATATATATATATATTATAGAATTGAGTGTTTAAAAATTATATTCAAAATTTGTGTTTAGTATATGTTTACTTTGTAGGAATTTGTTATGTTTTAAGAATGGGAAATAAAATAAAGAACTTTTTAGTATTAAAAGTTTTAGAAAAATATGCGTGTAGTTGAAAATGAAAAAAAAAAAGGAAAAATTCAAGACAAAACCAATTTCATTTAGAAAAACTCACACAAGATACCACAACTCAACTCAATTCAACTCTACACCTCAAACACAAACATTCTAACTCAATTCAACTCAATTCAACACCTCAAACACAAACATTTCAACTCAACTCAACCTAACTATACACTCCAAACACAGACAATCTAACTCCACAGATAATTAACTTCTCAGATAATAATACAACTTAATTTAACACAATTTTGCGCTTCAAATACCTCTAATAGGAAAATGTAGTGAGTAATAGTAAAAAAAAAAAAGGCACAAGACATGCACCAACCGTTTAATGTGAAAAAAATGGAAATAAATAAAATAGAAAAAAAAACATATAAACTATAATCAATAATCAATAGTGAGAATGAATCAAAGTAACCATTGTGAGTTTTAATTTAATTTATTTTATTATTATTATTTATAATATACTCTTTGAGTTTGTATTTTGTTTACTACGGTTTCACTACAACAATCTTGACTTTAGATGTTAGTTGGCATTTTATAAACGACGACAAATTGACTATATGATGTCAGTTTCGAAAAAATAATACATATAAGATGTCAATTTTAAATTTCCATCGAAATGGTAGTTACAATGGTGGTTGTGAACTGCCATCTATAAGCATAAAACGACGAGAAAGAAAATTTTAATCAAACTAGAGGTTATAATGGCGGCTGACAACTGCCATCTATCTTATTATCTTATTATTTTATTATTTAACCATAAAATATAGTTTTTTCTTATTGAAAACGCCATCTAACTAACAATTAAACGACTCTGTTAGTGCAAAAAACCCTAAAGAGCTTCATCCTCTCTCGCGTGCGGCAGCGTTTCGAATTTCCCACAACCACTTGGCGTGTGCTGGTTTCTTCAATTGACGAGGGAGTTTTCGTTTTAGTCGATACTGGCTGACGACGAAAATAAGGTAGATGGTGGCTGACGATGGCAATGAGGCAGACAATGACTTAGAGTTTGGAGATTTATTCCCTTCAATCAACGATTTTGGCGCCTCAGAGTTCGACGACATGGGTCTTGACGGTTTGGAGTTCGCAATGTGTGTTTCAACGGTGTGGGTCTCGATGGCTCGGAGTTCGCAACATTGTTTTGACGGTGGGGGGTTCGACGACGTTTAGAGTTCGGCGTCTTGGGGTTCGATGACTTGCTCATAGTGTTAAACGATTGATTTTAACATCACTACAAGAAAAAGAAGCTCCCTTGACGCCTAAATCTATCGTTGGGAGCTCGATCGTCAGAAGATAGGGTCTCTCCCGAGGACGTAAGGGACCGTCGGGAGTTCCTAAGGAACTCCTGATGACGTAAGGGCCCTATCTCCTGTCTCTTATACACATCTAGATGTGTATAAGAGACAGGTCATCAGGAGATCCAATCTGGTATATACCAGATCTTTCCCTTCCTCTTCCCCATCTTCCCCATTAACCCAAACTGAAAACTCTAGTCACCGCCCACTTGCCGTCGTCGCGTCCCTTCCCCTTCTTCCCCATTAACCCAAACTAAAACCCTTAGTCGTCACACACTTGTCATCGTCGCGTCCCTTCCCCTTCCCCTTTCTTGCGCCTCTGCCTCGTCGTTGCTGCCACTTGCCCTACCTGGCCCGCCTTCCGTGGCTGCCTCCCTTGCCATCGCCCCATTAACCCCATTAATCCCTTTTCTTCGCGTCTCTTCTCCTTTTCCTTCGCCGTTCATTTCCTTGTCGTCGCCATTCCATTGCTTGCTATTCGCCGCTCTGGTGTCCTTCGCAAGCTTTCAACAGGTTTGCCTACATCTCTTTTATTTCCTTTCTCTTATTTTATGAATTCAAGCGATTGGTTCATTTCTCATGAATTTGAAATCTGATACTCTTTGAAATCTGATTATTATTGCTTTGATTTATTGTCATTTAGCATCTATCTCATTTGTTGTTCTTTAAATTAAATCTAATGTTTCTAGCATATGATTTTTTCCTTCCTTGTTTCCATAATTGAGATTGACATATTTCATTACGTTACAATTTCTGCAATTTGGTGGATTGTGGATGTTATTGTGCATTGTGGATGTTAACATTTCTGCGATTTGGTGGATTGAGTCTTTTTTTTTTCCTTTTAATTATTAAGGTTAAGGATTTAGTGACTTGTTTGACTAAAACTAATTTTAAATATATTTCAAATTTACTATGATGTTTGTGTATATGACTAAAACTTCTATTGAAAATTCTATGAACATTTAATCATCACTCTTCTTAAAAGTTATGCCATGGTCTCTAATGATGAGCATGGATAGGAAACTTGTTTTAGAAGTTGATGATTTTCTTGAGTTTTATTTCTGAAGCCTAAAATTTTCTTGAGTTCTAATAATTGTACAAAGCAGCTTAGTCTGACTAATCTGAATCAACTATTCAAGGCAGTACTTGTGAAAGACTTGTCCGTTCTCTTTTATAGGATATGACAATAGTGTGTTCATTTGTTAAAAGAGTTTAAAGGGATTCTTCTCAAAAGATAAACATGAAGAGGTGGATATTCAAATTGATAATGAGAGGAGTAACTGATGTATGTTATTTAGTTTATGAGTGTTTGACACATGTATAAGTAAAACGATACATCACATAGTGTCCACCTCTGTTAATTCAACTAACTTAATGAAGGAAAATTCAACTCTATACCCCTAAAAATCTTTGGTTTTCAAACCAAATTAATAACATTAGGGGCAAAAAAAGGGACCCCTTTTACTTATTACTTAATTTTAGATTTAGTTTAGGGGCAAAAAAATCAATAACATCAAAAGCAAAAAAAGTCAAATCACCTATTAGAGATTATTTAAAATTTTAAATTCTCCGAACAAACTTGGAATTGTTTATTAAATTAATCAAAATTCATGCTTAATAAAGACTTTGTACTTTGTCCTCTAATACAGGTTATTGTTTTGGATTACAAGTTGGTCAAAAAAGATTTATTTTTAAGGATGAATAAAGAATGAATTAAACTAAGGAATAAGTTATCAGTGGAGTATAGAGAAGAAGTATCTCAGTTTTTAGATATGGCAAAGTTTCATGTTAATGATTCCAGACTAATAAGATGTCCATGCAAGAATTGTATGAATTCAAATTGGAAAAAATTAGATATCATGGAATGACATCTATTAACATATGGAATATCTTCCTTATAATGTGAATGAGTATATCATAGAGAGCCAGTAAACTTATCTAGAGGTTTTCAAAGTCATACAACTCATTCAATATTCAATGTTGAAGTAGATAGTATAGAGAGTAATGTTGTCGAAGAAAATGAGATGTTGAATCTTATAAACGATCTACAAGTTCCAATTGAAAACGAAGATGCAAATGAAGAAGGGATTGAGAATGAAATATCCTCTAATGGTCAAGAAAGAGATATCATGAACTTATTCAAGGATTTAATGTCCGAAGCACGTAATAAACTATACCCTGGTTGTTCGCAATTTTCGTCTTTGAACTTTTTAGTGAAGTTGATGCATATCAAAGTTCTCAACAACTGAAGTAACAAATTGTTTAACATGTTATTGGAATTGTTGAAAGTAACATTTCCAGCTGGCACCGCTATACCTACTTCATTTTATGAAGCTAAGCGAAAATTGCGTGATTTAGGCCTAGGTTATGAGTCTATTCATGCGTGCAAATATGATTGTGTATTGTATCGGAAAGAATTTGTAGATTTGCAACAATGCCCCGTTTGTGGTGAGTCTCAGTACAAAGTTAATGATGGCAAGGGTAAAAAAAAAAATACTGGTCTTGCGTCATTTTCCATTGATACCAAGATTAAAACGATTGTTTGCATAAAAAGAAGGCGCTTCTGACATGAGATGGCATAAAGATAATCGAGTTGAAACGGAGGATGTATTGCAACATCCTGCTGATGCAGAGGGGTGGAAACATTTTGATCGTTAATTTTCTCATTTCGATTTAGATCCTCGAAATGTTCATTTGGGATTAGCTTCAGATGGGTTCAATCCATTTGGAAATATGAGTACTTCTTATAATATGTGGACCGTGGTGATAATTCTTTATAATTTACCCCCTTGGAAAGCATGAAGGAAACAAACTTCTTCATGTCTTTGCTCATACCTTATCCAAAATCTCCTGGAAAGGAAATTGATGTTTACTTGCAGTCGTTGATTGAAGAGTTGAAAGAGTTATGGACAATTGATGTGCGAACTTATGATTCTGTTACTGGTGATTGAAGAGTTATCAAGCATGTCCAATATGCAAAGAAGATAATTCGTCCTTCGGGATAAGAGGAAAAATATCATTTATGGGACATCGACGTCATCTTGCAGAGAATCATAGTTGGCGTCGAAGTAGGCAATATGATGGAAAAGTTGAACATAGACCTCCTCCAGTCGTAATAGATGCATAAGAGTTCTTTCAACAAATAAATATGTTGAATTTTTTTGTGCTTAGCAAACATCCATCAAAGCAAGATAGAAAAGAAACGAATTTTAAACTGGAATAAGAAAAGTATTTTTTTTTCCAACTTCCATATTGGTCCAGACTATTGTTACGACATAAATTAGATTTAATGCATATTAAGAAAAACATAGGCGACAATTTGGTGGGCACATTGTTAAATATTTAAGGAAAGACAAAGGATACAACGAACGCTCGATTAGACTTACAAGATTTGAAGATAAGAAAGGACCTACACTTGATACAGATCGATAACAGATTTGTAAAAGCACATGCAACGTACACGGTAACTAATAGTGAATGAATTTCATTTTGTAAGTATTTGAAATTAGTGAAATTTCCTGATGGATTCATGTCTAACATAGCACGATGTGTGAATGACAAAGATGGAAAAATATCGGGGCTGAAAATACACGATTGTCATGTATTGCTTCACAGACTACTCCCTATTGGTATTTGAGCATACCTACCGAAGAACGTATCCACTGCTTTTGTTGAATTGTGTACATTCTTTTGCGACTTATGTGCAAAAACAATACGTGTAAGTGATTTGAACATACTACAAGCAGACATCATAGTCATACTTTGTAAGTTGGAGAAAATATTCTCGCCTGCCTTCTTCGATGTAATAGTACACCCTTGCTGTTCATCTACCATATGAAACCAAAGTGGTGGGTCCAGTCAGTTACAGTTGGATGTATCCTATTGAAAGAAATTTACGATCATTAAAACAATTTGTATGAAACAAAGTACGTCCTGAGGGGTCTATAGCGGAAGCATATGCAATGAATGAATCATGGAACTTCTGCTTGCGATATCTAAGTGGGATTGAAATGAGATTCAATAGAGATGAACGAAATGATGATAACATTCTCGATTATGAGATATTTGGTGAATTTTAATTATTTAGGCAGAGAGTATGACCATTAAGGGCATCAACTTTACAGACACTATTAGCGGAGGAAAAGCATATCGCACATTGGTACATTCTCAACAATTGTAAAGAAATAACATATTATCGCAAGTACGTTTCAAACTTTATAAATTTCTAAGTTTTAGGATAAATCCTTTAATATAACTTTCAAATGATCAATTTTCTAGGAAACACTTGAGGTTAATTCGTTGTGAAGTTCAAAGCGCCTCTGACTTATATATAAGACATCAACACAAATTGGAAGTTGAGAGATGATTCATTTTTTGTAGCCAGTTTTAATGTATAATTAATTATCAGGTTCTACAACGGCGTGGGAGAGAAAATATCTTCAATGATTTCTTTTCACTTACAATAGGACCTTTATCTGACGTGCGCTCTTATAATGGATGCATTGTTAATGGGGTATGATTTCACACTGTCGAGCGTGATAATCATCGAGCTACACAAAATAGTTGAGTCCTAGTGGTCGGGGAGATCAGTGGGAATGGAAATGTGGATAACAATTTCTACGGTGTTGTAAACGAAGTATTAGATTTCCAATATGCGAACAAAAGACGCGTTTTTTTGTTCAAGCGTAGATAGTTTGACACGAATAACAACAAAAATAATAGGACACATGTAGATGTAGGATACAAATTGATCAATACATTACGCTTTTGGTATGTTGATGAGCATTTCATCTTTGCTATCCAAGCACAACAAGTCTTTTACATTGATAACAAAAAAATATGGTAGAAATTGGAAAGTTGTTCAAGTAGTCCAAAATAAGCGAATATGGGATGTATCAGAAGTGGATGATGTTGAAAATGCACACAAGACTTACTAGAAATTGTCGGTAGAGTCCGAGTGGATGAAACCATTGAGGAGGTTACTTTATGCAGAGTTGACGTTGATCCTCTAGTTGTGGAAAGACCAATTATTCGACATGGCGATGATGACTTCATAAATGATGATGAAGAACAATTATCTCCCAATAACAGTTCAAGTGCTGACGAATTGTTTAATTTATATGACGATGATGAGTAATCATGTATCTACTCAATTCTCTTTCTCTGTTTACACATATTTCATATTAATTTAATATTGTTTTATCTTTTTTGTGTTTGTATAGATACGGTGTCAACCCCTAATAGGCAACAAGAGGCTCATGAAGAATTCCAAGAGCAAGAGATACATCTAGGCAACACGGGATCTTCTGTGGGTGACACTTCAGGTTAGTATATTTTGAAATATATTCAATTAACTGAAATACATCCTAAACTGTTTTAAATTTTTTATTCCTCATATAGTAGCTCAGCATCCACTCGGAGGAAACGCGAGCATTCGCAGAACATCGAGTTAGAAAAATACGTCTAAAAACATGGCAAAATTACAATCGTGATAAATGAGAGGGAGACGAAGCCGATTTCTCAACATTCGGTATGATTTAGTAATGCAATTGGTGTCGCCGTGAGATTTGCATTTCCAGTACGATGTCATACTTTTGCTGAGGTTCCAAACGAGTTTATAGAATTGGCTAAGAGTCAATTGTTGGTAAGTTATAAGTTTATTCTTTTAGAGTCAATTGTAGTCTAAGAGTCAGGAATATCATATATGTTAATTCTTCCTTTATTCTTTTGTAGCCTCATTTCATGCTTGATCTATCCAGTCAACGACTTAATCATTTTGAACATCAAATGCAAAACTCCTTCAAAGAATTTAGAGGAGATTTGCACAGACATTATAGGAAATGTGAAGATCCTCAACAAGCACATGTCAACTTGCCTAGCTGACTTAAAAATAGACTAGAAGATTGGTATTTCTTGTGTGACTGCTTTGAGAGTGAAGCGTTTCATGTTAGAATAATTTAGGGCGTGTATCATTTACTTTATTTACTATTATATAATGTTTGTTTTCTATTTTTTTTTGTTCAAATGTAGGAAATATCAGAGACGAACAGGAAGAATAGAGAGAAATTACCGTTCGATCACGTAGGCGGATCGAAATCATTCCTGCAAATTCAAGCAGAGTTGCAGGCAAAGGAAGGTCAAGAAATATGACGTATTGACCTATTGAGGGAAACACACTCTAAAGGTCGCAAGTTCGTGAACGAGGTAGCTGAAAATGCACATGTAATATTTTTTGTTTTACTTTCGTGTTGTTTTTCATTTCTAACTTCAGTCGCTCGTACTTACCCATTTAATTAATATGTCCAGAATCAAATGTTAGAATTACAACCCAACTCTACTCCAGAAGGTTCTCAACCACTAACAGGGGATGAAATTTGTGAGACGATTTTGGGTAGACAACTCGGATATTCAAAAGATCTAGGTTGGGGCCTAAACCTAAGTCAAGAAGGGATAGCAACTCATCGAGTTCGTCATCTACTCAAGGAACGGAGAGGGAGGTGAGGGAATTGAAAGGCAATTTCGAACAGTCTCAGTCGAGGATTAAAGAACTTGAAGACATTAAAAAAATGAAAGAGGATCATGCAAGACAAATGAAAAAAATGAAAAAAATGATTGAAGACATACGATCACAGAGAGGAGGGTCATCGAATTAGGTATGATTACTTCATTATTTAGTTGTCTTTATGATAAAGAATTGTTGGCTATCATGCATTTATGACAGCCAAACAACTGGATTTTGATGTGTTTTGTGTCGTTTTGTCGTTTTTTCGTTTTGTCATTTTTGTATGTTTATGAATGTTTATGAATTTCGAATATGTTGTAGGGGGTGGGTCGAGTTCAGTTATAATCGTTTTGGAGTTGAATTTGTAGGTTTTTGTTTGTTTTTTTTTATGTATATAAGAAGTTTCATGTTTGTTGTGGGGGTGGGTAGAGTTTGATTATACTCGTTTTACTCGTTTTGTTGTTGAACTTGGAGTTTTTATGTGTTTATGAATGTTTATGAAGTTCAAATGTGTTGTGGGGGTTGAGTCGAATTTGGTTTAGATTGTTTTGAGGAGAAAGTTTAAGTTTTATGTGTGTTAGTTCTTGTTTATGAAGTTTGAATATATTGTGGGAGTGAGTAGAGTTCGGTTATAATCGTTTTGGAGTTGAACTTGTAGGTTTTCGTGTGTTTTTTTTATGTTTATGAACATCGGAAATTTTGTGGAGGGTAGGTAAAGATTGATTATACTTATTTTGCTCGTTCTGCCGTTGAACTTAGAGTTTTTGTGTGTTTATGGATGTTTATGAAGTTTGAACGTATTATTGGACGATTATGACATTTATGGATGCTTTTGTTTATAAAGTTTGAACGTGTTGTGGATGTTTAAAGGTTATAAAATTTGAATGTTTTTGTTTTATTGTAGGATGTTGTTCGGAGATGAGGTTGGACGATTGTTCAAGATGTTGTGTTCCAGACGTTGTTTTCTTTTCTGTATTTATTGACGTTGTTTTCATTTTATTTCTTCTATGTATTTCTGAAAACAAATTTCTTTTATTTAGTATCGACTTTGTTTTGTTGTAGGATCTTGTAACTTTTCATTTATTTCTTATAATATGGACTTCGTTTTCTTTGTTTTATTTATTATATGAATCTGTTTGAGTTGGTTAATGATGCTTTATAAATTTTTCAGATCAATTTTTTTAAAAAAATTACAAATTATAAATTAAAAAAAAATTAAAAGCCAATATTCGACCAATGAAGGAACTCTCCACGCATATTTTAGCGTGTCGGAAGTTTCCGTAACTCCCATGAATAAAACAGGTCATAGGGAGCGCATAGAACAGAGCGTCGGGAGTTTCTACAACTCCCGATGCATAAAACAAGCTGTCGAGAGTTGTTCTAGAACTCCCGATGCATAGAATAGGACGTCGGGAGTTCCTAGAACTGTAGACGTCATATATTATGCGTTGGAAGTTCCTCTCTCGATGGATTTTTCTCGATCAAACTCCCGATGAACCATCTATTGTCGGGAGAGGATCTCCTGATGCAGTTTCTACCCTTTCCCGACGATTTGGGGCGTAGAGAGAACTGCGATTTCTTGTAGTGCATGCAAGAATTTTAGAATACTCTGTGAGACAAACGACTATCTCTGACTCACTAAAGACCCCACATTGAAATCTAGGTCGGTTCTTTGTCAAGTTTCTAAGGTATTCTTTATCTTTTCTTTATTTATTAATTCTTACATCAAATTTCATGTTCATTCTTTGATGGTTGTGAATAGATGTGTTCTAGGCAATAAAATATCAATTCTCGATCACCCTTATAGATGTGTTCTGCCACTGAGTTGAAGATTTATCTATAAAGACTTTAATGCAAGCCTTACAAGAATCACAATGTTCACCCTTCTTTAACAGAAAAAAAGTACCATGGCATTCACATTAATATACAAGAAAATTTATTGGGAAATTTGGACGGGGAATCTATGCTTTTCAATTACTTCCAAAGAGTGTAGGCTTCAAAGTGGTATTTTGAAGGATTAGAAGTATTGAATACCTTCAAAGTAGTAGATTTGAATGACATCACATCTTATTTTGGGACACTGGCCAATCGAGCAAAGATTCTATATATAGTCTTCTCAGATCAACCACGACAAATGGTGCTCATTTCATGCAATCCTGAGTAAGAGTTACATTATTGTATATTAGTTGGATTTTATGTAGCTTTTGATAAGTATGTAATCATACTCATTTTCATTTCTTTTGATATGGGTCATTAGATATTATGTGTTGTTAACATACATGCAAGACTCACTACACTCTAGCAAGTTAGATGATCTGAAACATGCTATAAATATGTAAGTTTATTAAATATTGTATTAATATAGTTTAATTTTCAATTATGTGAGTTTGTTAAAAGGTCTGCATTTGTTTTTGGATGTTCTTGTATTTTATTTAGGACAATGAAAATGTATATGACTAAAAGTACTCATCAAATACAAAAAAGTGCCAATATGGCATGGCTCCCTGTAAAGGCAAATAAAATTGAGTTATAATCATTTAGCTACTATTACATCTACAAAAAAAATCTTAATTATTGTTATTTAATTTTGCGGTTTAGTGTCTTCGCCGAAAAGGTTGCATAGAGTGTGGGTACTATGTGATGAAGTTCATGAGAGAAGTTTTACATCATTCAGATACTCCTATCAAGTCCCTTATATGTCACTATTCTAACTTTTTACATATTGTGAACTTATTGATAATGATTTTTTTCTAATATTTTTTTTTATATATTTTCTTTGATGTAGTTTAATATTAAGAACCCTTTTACCAAAGAAGAACTCAATGAGGTCTGAGTTGAGTGGACAGAGCATATATCAAACTACATTTGATCGGGTTGCATGCATGGTGCTATAATATATGGATTTTGCTCTGAACGTTTGGTATATCCCTTTGGGCATTTTGGTTGTAAAGTTGCTAGAGAGTTTTCTGAAATTTTGGTAGATCATAAGCATTATGTTGTTTTGATACATATCACATAGCATTATTTGGTTCTCAAGCTGTTGGAGATGTTTTTTTGAAATTTTGGTAGATCTTATACATTTTTGTATAGGTTGGAAAACATGCTATGTAGCTATATATTGAAATTCAATTGTCAAATGATCATCAATACTGAAATGATATGATAGATTGGAAGTTCGTCTTTGTTTTGCTGAATATTTGTGTGAAGAAATTAATCGAAACAGAGGATGAGAATCATTAATATTAGAAAAATTGTTCATGCAAGATTTGGTTCCATATTTTGCTAATAATTTGTTGCAGGTTATAACAAATACAGTGTCAGTGTTAAACTGGCATTGACAACAATAACAATTATTAAATGTCATCTAAACAAAACAACTTTGATTAGAATCAATGTCAATTCCTAATTGTCATCCATGACCTATATTATGTTAGTTACAAACTGACATCGTACCTAACTATCATCGTATTATGTATGATAACATGGGTATGATGTCAGTTCCTAACCGCCATCATACAAAACTGCCATCAAATAGTTATGATAAAATGATAGTTCACAACTGCCATTCTAAACAACACGATGACGGAAAAGTTGATGGCGATTCAAAATCGTCATCAAAGATAATTTGCCATCGTATCCTAAGATGACATGGAATATAATTGCCGTTTGTAATCCGCCATCAAATATATATGATGACAGTTCATAACTAACATCTAAAACTAAAATGATTATAGTGTTTCAAATATTCTATTTACTCCAAAATTCTACTCAAATAAATAAATAAAAGTAAAAGAAAAATCATAATATTTTTTTTCTAAATGATTGTGTACGACTTGATGTTCATTAAAAGTTAATTAACTTTAGCTTGTGACTTTACATATCTAGCCTTGATTCTAAAGGATTATCTTGTCAACAAATGCATGCACAAAAGTAATGCATAGTAATTCTGCTGCAACAAAGAAAAAGGGTTTTCATGACACAAGAGGAAGCCAAATCAAAGGGAGAGAGAAAAAGAGCCATAAAAGTTAAAATCGTGTATTTTGTGAGAAAAAAATAGAGTTTTTTTTTTTTCAATAACTTTTATAATAGTTTTTTCATTGTCACCCATTTATGATTTGGATTAATAAAAATATTTAAAATATTAATTTTTTAATAACTATACTTATATGAGTTTAGGTCGTAAATATTGGACATAAAATTTAAAAGAAATAAAAGAGATAAAATAAAGCGATATATTTTCATTTAAAATTTCAAATGTTCTGGAGTAAAATGAAATAAGACATTAAGCACGTTATATGAAAGATAAAATATGAAATTATGTAAAAAAAAAAGAAAAAAAAGAAAAAAAAGAAAAAAAAAAAAAGAAAGAGTAAGACATATGGTTATACTATGAAGGAATACGTATATTTGTCAAAGAATGTTTGTACGATTTTAAATTTCATTTTATTATTATTCCTTTATTAATGGAAAAAAATAAGGTAAAAAACTAAGAGATTTGTATTGAATGAGAAATTTTGACCAATCACAAATTGTCATGTCATTTTTCAAATTAAATAACAGGATTACAAGTTATCAAATTTGGGTCTAATCGCCGACATTTGTCCCAAATTGAAATTGTATGCAGAAATTGACAGATGCTAATGATGTCGTGTGTTTCCACCATGACTGTTGAGTCGAATAAGCTAACTTGGTCCAATTTGGTATTGATATTTAGGCCCATGTTCAATTGAGCTCAAATATTGGTCTAGTTTGACCCATAGGTTAACCAAGCCCAAAATCTAATTAATTGAGTCGAATGGCTAAGTCTTTGGACAAACCAAACCCAAACTCACATGAGAACTTTATAAATATATGAGCTATTCTTCGTTTGAAGGGTTCAAAAATTTAAGATTCCATAGAATTTAGAGATAATTCTCTCAACAATCAAATGATTCCCTAAACTTTTGAGGCTAAACACTCCTCGAAGATATAAGTTTTTTAAAAATACAAACATTCTTCCAAGACTTCAATTTAAAAATATTCACATGTTTCTCTTCCTCAAATCAAGCGTAAACATTAAATAGAGAGAATAAAATGATCAAATATTAGAGATCAAACCACATCCACGTAAATCAACGTAAACACAGGTTAAACTACAGGAAACATATTTCTTCATAAATCTCGTACTAACTGCTCCAAAAAGAAAAAAAATAGAAGATGTACAAAAATATATATATATATATATAATATATTATATATATATATATATATATATATATATATATATATATATGTGGGATTACATAGAAATTAGGAAGATCTAACGACAAAAATGAAATTTAAAATTAAAAGAAAAGAGAAAGTGAATGAGATTCAAATAAGCATTAATCCTAGTTTATAATATACACCACATACAATAACGTCAATCATGGTAATTATAACTCGAATGAGAGCTATAATAAATAATCGTGATCTATATCAATATTTATAACACATAATTTATGATCTTAATTTTTTTATTTTTTACTCTGTTGAATTCAAAACCATGAAAATGTGGAACGGTCGATAAAAATGTCGAAATGTCAATATAAATTTAAACATGTTTCTCAATAATATTTTTTCTTGTTGTTCTAATTTGTTATTGGAAAAAATGAATGGTAACCAAACCTTCGGAAGAAAAACAAACTAACAAACATGCTAGTCTTAAAAGGGAAAAAAAAAGTACATTTCATTAAAACATCGAAAGATATGTTATTGGAGGTTTTAAATTTTAGTTTATAAAAAATATAAAATTAAGAAGAAACAACGTTTTTTATTCTTTAATAAACTTGACAACAATTTTGTTCTTAAATTTTCAAACTCGACAATAACATAAAATTAGGGATATACATGGATTGAGTTGGATTAGGTTAAGGATGTTTGTTGGAATTCGGGTTGGGTTGGGTTGGATTGTCGGGATATAACTTTTTTTTTCTTTTTAATTAAAAATATGTAAATTTATATACAACACATGACTAATAACTAAAATCTTATAAATTAAAATATAAATACCAAATATCTAAGATATTTATTGCAAACTTCAAATAAAGACAAATATCATAACAATTTTAAAAAAAATATTTAAGATTCATAAATTAATCCATACAAAGTAATTGAATTTAACAAAGAGAAATATATATAGTATATTTTATTTATATATATAAAATTCGAGTTGAGTTGAGTCGACCCAAAATTTTTTTAGCCAACCCACGACCCAACCCAACAAAAATAAAAAAAGATTTAACCCAACCCAACTCAAAAACAAAATTAACCCAACCCAACCCTTATATTTTGGGTTGGGTAGTCCGGGTTATTCGAGTTGTTGGTATATTTGAACACCTCTACTTAAAATTGTTAAGATTAAAGTTTTGAAATTAAAAAGTCCAATTTGGAAACTTAAGACACACCAAAATGCTATTAAATCAAAATCTCGGTGACAAGTAGTGTATCTTTGTCCAAAATTAAAAGACAAAGATGGTTTTGTCCTTGTTCACAACTTCAAGTACTGAAAAAAAATGTGAAAAACAAAGGAAACACATATATCATGTACATAATATCCAAGTTTTTTATTTTTTAATATTTTTATTATATTTATAGCATTCATATTTTCCAGGCTAATAATTACAAGAAATGAAAAATAGCAAAATTTAACCCTACATTAATGCAATGTAGCTATCTAGTATCTAACTTATTAATATTTTCTGTGTAACATAATATTTCAACTGTCAATTTGAGAACATTGTACATTTTTGTTTTTTAATATGATTTTCTTTTCTTTTCTTTTCTTTTCTTTTTTTCATTTAAAAAAAAAAAAACAATCATAATCCATAGAAATCCTTCATAGAAGGAACAAACAAATTCCTTCCTCCGGTGTTCTATTTTTAAAAACTAGTTAAACGAAAATATTTTAAAAATGAAGTTGAAAAGCTCTTCAAAAAATGATGAGAAAATATACATAATTAAGAAAATAATAAAATTATTATAAAAAACGGCCTTAGTTCTCTATTTTATTTTTTGCAAAATTATCTTTAAATTTGGAGAAATTTTCAATTTATACCCTTTAATTTTAGAGGTTGTACCAATTTAGACCCTACTAATAATTGTATAAGTTAAAGTACGAACTTTTGTAAGTGATCAACTTATACCCTTTTTCAGAATTCGATCGTTTTTTTAAAAAAAAAAAAAAAAATTGGTCAGTTATTTTATCTCATTGATTTTGAGATCATTTGTAGTATTTCCATAAGTAGGGCGGTTACTATAAATGATGGAGTTGACATTATGAGAAGAGGAATTCAATCAATCAAATGTGTATGAATGATGAAAATATAATTTGAAGTGGTCTAGTGCAAACATACACTGTCAATTCGTGATAAACTTGGTGGTATTTTAAGTATTGTATCCCATAAGACTAAATACTATTCAATTTTTCTTTAAACAATACTAACAATGCAAACCGGTGGTAACTTAGTGAGTAATAGAGGAGATTTGAAGTTGTGCAGAATCTTAAAATAAGCAGTAGATGATAGTAGGGATTTATAGTCAAGTTTCAACTGACAAGCTTTATGCCTTGAACTATGTTGTTACATCACGTCAGCAGTCACCCAACATAGATAGAAAACTTCTTCTATCTACTCTTGTTTACAAGTTCTTTTAGAATAAGTAGCTATGTATTTCTATGGTTAGCTAAATCTTAGATCATTTCATGTAATTTCTAAATCATATGGTTTACATTATGTCTAAGATTACTCGACCTTCCTTTGTGAAATTTATTTTTATCTTAACCTTCTTAGTATTAAAACTCTACGAGCATTTTGAATTAAGTGGTCTATTCAACTTAGCAAGATAACAGTAAACTTAACAAAGGAAATGTAAAGGTCAAATTAACACGATGTATTAGCAGCACTGGTTTAAGTCATAAAGTCTTAGGGCATCCACATGATCGAATCCCTTAGAGATTTAACTCATAACGAGAGAAGAACGAATAAATTTCATTGGTGCAAAAGCCATGAGTTACAATGTTTATTTTCAAAGAGTAGAAAATAAAGAAATGAAAAATACAAAGAATGAACTAAAAAAATAGAGAGAAAATAGTAATAATACTCTTGAGGCAAAATCTCACTCTCAAAGGCTCTCTAGGTCGAACTCAACCTCTTTCAAAGGTGAATCCTCACTCTATACAGCTCTCTTGGGATAGGGATGTAATATTTAAACTATATACATATATGACAATGTCACCATCTAAAGGGGGCACATGTCTCCTTGGTCCCTTCATAGATCCGCCCTAATTGGTCTGATGCTTTGAGTGAAATTCATTCTCAGGATGTGATGGACAATATGTACAAGGTGTGAGTACCATATTCACTGTAGCGTGTTGATTTGTGATTATTAATAATTCTAACTTCATGTTCCCGAGTTGTAGAGAACAATCCAAAATGAGATAATCTTTTTGAATTTGGTCCATCTTAGAGCCTTGCTTCCATTGTAATTGTTATTGTAGCACGAACAAGATGTCGAGACAGCTAAACATGAAGACTAAATTTGTAGTTAAGTTGCTTTTAGACTTTAAATTAAAAGTGCACAAAAAAGACAACATACAAGACACATTTGCAAGTGGTAGAAATATTTCACATTTTTTTAAAGAAATAATACAAAAGTAAATGAATAAATACATACAATGATTTACATTAAATACTAGAAAATTTTTGCAGTATTCTCACAAGCCAAATGACCAAACTTCCATGCATTCTAACTTATTTCGAAATAATAATAATAAAAGAAAAATATTTTTTTATCCTGAATTTTGAAGGATAGGTGCGCTTGGTCTTTCACATTTTACCTTGATCATTTTAGTCCCAAGTTCTAGTCAATCTCTTGTTCAAAGTTAATTATTTTCCTTTATTAGAGAGATCTTTTAAATTCATTCTTGAAAAATCGAAGTCTAAAATGACCCATTTAAAAAGTGAGGGACTAAATGCATTTATTTTTCACCATTCAGGAACCAAAAAGCATTTTAATTCCTAAGTTAAGCTTTTCGACACCTTTTTCAGTCTCTATTAACATTTCTTTTCAATTTTGGGAAAATATATTCACACGATGTCTTTTCTTACATAAAAATTATTATTATTAACTACCAATTACGATAAAAAATTAACTTTAAATGACTTAAAATATAGAGACTAAATTTAAAATTTATTAAAAGTAAATGGACTAAAATTGAACAATTATTGAAAATATATGAATCAAAATAAAATAAAATTCAAAGTATAAGGACAAAAATAATATTGACTTAATAAAAATAATAAACGCTAACAAATAGTTCAAATGATAACAATTTATGAACATTGCGTCTAATTATTTGGCTAATATAAAATAAGTTATTAAAATTTAAGGGAAACATAAATCATGGATCAACTAAGCCCTCTCGGGGACTGTTACACTTTTATTTCTGAATTTTGAATCTTATTTTTATTTCATTTCTATGTTTCAAAATTATATTTTTACCCTTTACTTCTTACAAAATACTAACTTTTAATCTTTGATGTTAATTTATATGAACTGATTAATTAATAATAAAATCGTTTTCACTATTTTTTTGTCATTATTAAAATTTATAGAAATATTTGCATCATGATTATTTTAAATTAATTAACTAAAAGTTAACGTCAAGGACTAAAAATGAACATTAGTAAAATTGTAAAGTATTAGAACTAAATACCAAAAAGAAAATTAAACTCAAGACTCAATGGCAAAAAAATGTAACATTTTGAAAACTTAAAACCAAATAAAAATTAAACCTCATAGTCCAAGGATAAAAGTGTAACATTATAAAAGATGAACTAGAAACTAAGGTCAAAACTTAAAGATTAAAAGGATATTTTCTCCTATATATTTTTTATTTTATTGTCATACTCAATATCTTTTGTCTTCCATGTATATGCTACATTTTTTTTTCTTTTAAAAAGACCTACAAGTCTATTAAAGTTTTTTTATTTAATCTTTTTATAAATATTAAAATTTTTAATTAAATTCTTATTATTAATAAATGGATTTTAAATAGAGATGTTTATGAGGTGGAACAAGGTGGAGACGAGAAAGGCTCACCTCTTATTTCACTTCTCACTCTTGCGAAATTTCTCGTTTTAATTTCACAATTTTTTTTCATAATTTATTCAATTTTTAAAATTTATTCTCAATCATATAAAATTTTTAGGACTTTCTATACTAAATGAGTCATTTTCTATATATTTTATATTCAAATAAAACTTATAATTTTTTTTTTAATAAAAACAACAATATTATATTCCTCGTTCTGTCTAGCAAATGGGTAGAAAATTCTCTCCCCTCCCTCTACATTCCTAGTCTAATAGGGAATTCCCCAATTCATTTAGAAATATCATAAATTTTTAATACAATTTTTAGATATGTTTAGATATATCATAATTATTGATTAACATAATTTTTTGTAGTGTTAAAAACAGAGGAAAATTATTGGAATTTTTAAAAAGTACAAATAAATAAAATTTAATTTATATATATATATATATAAGAGTTAAATATTTAATATTAAATTGGTTAATCTAAGAGTTGACTCAAGTCTTAACCCAAGTTCAATCCAAACTTTGATTAAATGAACCAAACCTAAGGATTTGGGCTATGGAAGGATAGGTCGGTTCGATCCAAGTCCAAACAATATTTTAGGTTCATTAGACTTGAACTTGGGTTGAACGTAAGCTTTTGCCTTTTAAGATGAACCTAATTGTAGAATTTCTATCATTTACAAACTAGATGCTTTAGAATAGGATTTTTTAAAAAAAAAAAAAAAAAAAATCATAGATTAAAATTTCTAATTTCAAGAAGAAAAAAAAAAAGAGATATTTTCAAATAAACTGATAAATATATAAGATCTTAATCACATCAATAACACATGCTCTAAACATATTAGTGATTTGAATATATATAGTAATTATTTAATAGGTGAAGTTAAGACTTTTATGTTGATATAATAGGAAAGTTGAAGTAAAAATAAGCACCTATTGTAGATGCCAAAATGAAAATATAATATGTACTTTTCAAAGATTGAGATGCTTCATTTGAAGACTTCATGTAATAATCCCATAAACACATTCAATTATTCTAATGCTCTTTATTTGAAGCACACATATATATATTCTCATTTCACACTTCATAGTCACCTTTGGTTGACATAATTACTATTCTTTTGGTCATTTTTATTTTCCTTCTATTAATTTCAAATTATTCTATTTCTCTCCCTTTACTTCCCCCACATTTCTTTAATTTAACACGAGGATATTTAAATCTCCTTTCTTTTGTCTTTTTTTACCGTTCAACAACATATCAGGTGGATTGTTGAAACCCTAATCTTTTGGTTGATGGTATATATCATAATTTTGCTCAAGTTGACGTATTCTCTCTTTCTTTTGTTTATTTCCTTTTCTATTACATTTTGAACGATGATATTATTTGTTTAATTCAAGTCATTTCACGTTTATATATTTATATAAGTGATTATACTTTAAAGTATTTTATAATTTTCATTAAGTTGGTGAATTATAAAGCTTCTAACGTGATAAGTTGTATTTGGATATAACAATCGAATTTAGGTTAAAATGTGATACTTGATTTTGTCGAAGTGAACATGTTAGAGAGAGATATAATAAATACTACTAATCGAGTTTGTAATTTTTTTTTGACAATATGTGGGAGAAGAATCAAACTTCTCTCTAAATTTTGAGGTCGATAATACAAACTTTTGACAAAAATTTTTAAATTTTGGAATGACCTAATTATATATTTATACCAAATAAAATATTAATTTATCTAATTCCAAATCATAATTCAAATATAGAGAATAGCTCTAATTCAAAAACCTATACATATATATATATATATGTAAATCCTATTTTAAATAGCTATATTATTCTATTTAATTCGAATAACGTAATCTAATAGGGTTCTTAGGACTCCTCGAAGGACATTTATTTTAATTTGTTGTTAAAAAGTCAAAAAGAGAAGATATGTTACACTTTTTTTTCTTTTTTGTTTAAAAAAAAAAAAGAAAAAAAGAAAGAAAAAAAAAGAGTAAACTTTTGTAAAGTAAGGATATTTGGCACGTCCAATTTAATTTACCACGGTCAAATATGTAACTTCTTCACTAATTTAGCATGGGCATTATAGTCAAAAGATAAGGATAATATTCAAACTTTCTAGTATATCAGTTGGATAAATTTTTTCTTTTCTTTTCTTTTCTTTTTTTTTTTTCGTAGAATAATGCTCTTATAATATTAGGATATATACATATGCAAATATTTCCATTTACCTTACCATTATTTTTCAATAGGTAAGATTTACACGCATGTTTCTTTTTCTTTTTTTCCTGTCAAAGAATAATTTTTACTGACGATCCCGTGAATTTTTTAAATAAATTAAAGTTCTAAATACTAATTTACTTATTGTACTTTCTACTTTTATTCATTTTACTCTCGGGCTTTCAACACCTTGTAACACTTTTACTTTTGAGATTCGATTTTTGTTTTCTTTACTTTTCTATTCATTTTACACTCATCACTTCATCCTGTTTCCAACCCATAAATAAAGTCTAAACGATTCTAGAATAGCTAAATCAATCTTGTACTTTCAACTTTGGTTCATTTTGACAATTTACTTTCAAAATTTTCATTTTGGTTAATGTATTTTCTATTTTTGTTCATTTTGTTCTATGTATTTTCAATTTTTGTTCATTTTGGTCTTTGAACTTTAGAAAAATGACCATTTTATTTCTTAAAAATGAAATAGAAATTAAAATGAATGGACCAAAATGGTCACATTTTAAAAGTATAAAGACCAAAATGAACCAAAGTTAAAATACATAGACCAAAATGAACATTTTCAAAGTTTAGGGACTCAAATGAACCAAAGTTGAAAATATGGAGACCAAAATGAATATTTTGAAAGTATAGGAACAAAAAATGTACAAAGACCAAAAGTATAGGGACCAAAGTAGTATTTAAACCAACTATATAAAGCCACTACTATAGAATTGTAATAGATAGCTCTTTCTCAATCTAGGGATAATAGATTTCTCTTGTTTAACCTAATACATTTCACTCGATGCATCAAAATATTTTTGGAAGAGTTTTTTGTTAAAATAAAATAGAAATTGGAGCGATGATCGATGTGTAAAGTTTAGAAGGTATATGTGACATCATATACAATATAATTCACATAAATTAACGTATCAGTTGATGTGTAACTATTAATCATGCATAACAATTATTATTATTATTATTATTAATTAACCAATTTTTAAAAAAGTTAAAAATCAACCGTTATTATAAATATTATAAAAATAAATAGATACCCATTGCTTAGTGTTCTAAAAGTCATGTGTCATTCTCCATGTTGTCTATGTGTTTTGTAGTTATTCATGTTTGGTGTCCATGTAAGACCACATCCTACTTGCCATTTTGCCTATAAATAATTGTGGTCGTGGTCGTGACCATAGTAGAGGAAGAAATAATTATTATTTTCGAGGTGGTTATTCTAATCATTCAAATTTCAAAAGAACCATATAAAATAGTGATCACAAAGGAAAAACTCCACAAGATAAAAGTTCAATGAGTGGTGAAAATAAATGCTTCTAATGCAGAATGACTGGGCATTGGTCACGTACCTGTTGTACGTCAAAACGCTTAGTTGGCCTCTATCAAGCCTCCTTGAAGGAAAAAAAGAAAATGTGGAAGCAAATTTTGCATGCCAGGATAATGACATATTTGACCCATTTCATATAACAAATTTGGATGTGACGGGCTTCTTTGAATCTCTTGAAGAGAAAATTGGCACAATTGATGGAACTTCAAGTGTTTCTTTTGACTTTGAGAATATCTAGACTTAATGTTGTTGTTTCTTTTATCTATCTTCGTGTGTTCTTAGTAACTTTTGTATATTTTAAGTGTTGTTTTTCTTATTGTAATTATGTTCTTTTCATGGAGAAACATGGATCATTTTTATATGTTGGGTGATTAAAAAGTGAGCAAAGAATATATATGTCTAGCAGACAGTGCGATTACACACACAATACTTACAAATAAAAATATTTTTCTAAATTAACAATGTTGAAAGCAAAATAAATACAATATCAGGTTCTACAAACTTGATCGAAGGTTTTGGAAAAACAAATATTATTTTGCCTAGAGAAACAAAATTTACAATTGACAATACATTATTCTCTAACCAGAAGATTCTTCAATTTAATGAATTATTATGTGATGCTTGCTCTTAAGGCAAATTAATAATTAAATCATCATCAGCTAAAGTGGAAATTGAATCAGCTGCATTTTTAGAATGAATTCATAGTGATATATGTGGACCTATTAACCCACCAAGTGGAATATTTAGATATTTTATGGTATTAGTAGATGGATCCAGTAGATGGTCACACGTGTGCTTATTATCAAGTCGAAATCTTGCATTTGTAAGATTATTTGCTTAAATAATTAAGTTAAGAGCACAATTTCCTGATTATAGAATCAAAATCATTCGTCTTGATAATGCTGGTGAATTTACATCTCAAGCTTTTGATAATTATTGTAGGTCATTGGGATAAGTGTTTAACATCTTATAGCTCATATTCATACACAAAATGGTTTAGCATAATCATTTATAAAACGTTTGCAATTAATTGCAAGACCATTACTTATGAGATTTAAGCTTCCTTCATCTATATGGGGACATGCTATTTTGCATGTAGTGTTACTTGTACGCCTTAGGCCAGTAGCTTATCGTAAGTACTCGCCATTATAATTAGCTTATGGTCATGAGCCAAATATTTCCCGTCAAATAATTTTTTGATGTGCAGTATATGTTCCAATTGCTCCACCACAACGCACTAAGATAGGTCCTCAAAGGAGGTTAGAAATATATGTTTGGATATGATTCCCCATCAATTATTAAATATCTTAAACCTCTGACGGGTGATATATTTACTGCACGATTTGTTGATTGTCATTTTAATGAGACAAGTTTTTCAACATTAAGAGGATGAATTAAAAAATTGGAAAAAGAAATTACATAAAATGTATCGTTATCGTCTAATTTAGATCCTGTACAGATCAATGTGAACTTAAAGTTTATAAAATAAGTCATTTGCAAAATATAGCAAATCAATTACCGTATGCATTTATAGATGCAAAGAAAGTAACTAAGTCACATATACCATCTGCAAATATTTCATAAAAAATTGATATCCCAACACAACAAGTTGTCACTAATGAGTTGGGAACACACTAGAAGGCCAGTGGAGTTCCAAAGTAAATCTTCGAAAACAAAAAATAATTAATAGTAAAAAATGCTTGGTTGAGGATGTAAATACCCATTAAGAAATTCTCGACATGACTATGGAGGAAGATGAAATACCTAAAGATAATAATGAAATTTCAATAAACTATGTCGTGACAGGAAAAAGATGGAATCAAACTAATGTAGTTATTGATAACACTTTTGTGTATAATGTTGCTCTTGATATTATATCTGAAAATGATGATCCTGAACCAAAATTTGTTGAAGAATGTCGACATAAAAAAGACTGGCTTTAGTGGGAATAAGCGATCAAGGCAGAATTAAACTCACTTTGAAACGTCAGGTTTTTGGACCAGTAGTCCGAACACCAGAAGGTGTCAAACCTGTGGGATATAAATGGGTATTTGTGAGAAAAAGAAATGAAAACAATGAGGTCACAAAATACAAAGCAAGACTAGTTATACAAGGTTTTTCACAAAAGTCTGGTATTGATTATGAGAAGACATTTCTCCAGTGGTGGATGCAATTACACTAACATATTTAATTGGTCTGACTGTGTATGACAGTCTAGATATGCATCTTATGGATGTAGTCACAATACAGTTATACAGATCTTTTGATAATGATGTTTATATGAGAATCCCATAAGAATTTAAGGTACCTGAAACATATACATCAAATTTTTGGGAATTATATTCAATAAAGTTACAAAGATCACTATATGGATTGAAACAATCAGGACGGATGCAGTACAATCGCCTGAGTGGATATTTATTGAAAGAAAGATTATCAAAATAATCCAATATGTCCATGTGTTTTTATAAAGAAATCACAATCAGGATTTGCTATTATAACTGTATATGTTGATGACCTAAATATAATTGGAACTCCTGAAGAGCTTTTAAAGGTAATAGAATATCTTTAAAAAAAAATTGAGATGAAAGATTATAGAAAAACAAAATTTTACCTTGGTTTGCAAATTAAGCATTTAGTAGATGGAATATTTATTCATTAGTCAACTTATATAGGAAAAATTTTGAAATGATTTTATATAGACAAAGCACATCTATTAAATATTCTAGTAGAAGTCCATTCATTGGATATAAAGAAAGATATATTTCGACCTCCAGACGATAACGAAGAACTTTTTGATCCTGAAGTACCATATCGTGCAATTGGTGCACTAATGTATCTTGCTAATAATATAGGACCAGATATTGTATTTTTAATAAATTTATTAGCTAGATATAGTTCTCCTACAAAAAATCATTGGAACAGAATTAAGCATATACTCCGTTATCTCCGAGGAACAATCAATATGAGTTTGTTTTATTCAAATAAATCAACTTTTGACCTAGTTGGTTATGCAGATTCTGGATATTTATCTGATCCACACAAAGCTAGATCTCAAACAGGTTATCTGTTCATATGTGGAGGAACTGCTACATCATGGCGATCGGTTAAATAGATCATACCGGTCACTTCCTCAAATCATGCTGAAATTCTTGCAATTCACAAGGCTAGTAAATAATGTGTATGACTAATATTAATGACTCAACACATTCGTGGAACATGTGGTTTGTCTTATAGTAAAAATCTTCCAACAATATTATATGAAGACAACACAACTTGCATAGTCCAAATCAAAGAAGAATATATTAAAGAAGATAGAATAAAGCATATTTCACCGAAACTTTTCTACATTCATGATCCTGAACAAAATGACGATATTACTGTACAATAAATTTGTTTGAAAGATAACCTGGCAAACTTATTTACAAAGGCATTATCAACCGCAACTTTTGAAAATTTGGTGCACAACATTGGAATACGGCGAATTAGAGATCTCAAGTGATGTTTTCATGAGGGGGAGTAAATATATTGTATTCTTTTAGGACTATATATTATATGAAATACGTACTTTTTTTTCTTCACTAGGGTCTTTTATCCATTTGGTTTTTTTCTAGTAAGATTTTTACGAGACATAGTTCATATATATGAGCATATAAGGGAGAGTATTATATGAGCATATAAGGGAGAGTATTATAAATATTATAAAAATAAATAGATGCTCATTGCTTAGTTTCCTAAAAGTCCTGTGTCAATCTTCATGTTGTCCATGTGCCTTGTAGTTATTCATTTTTGGTGTCCATGTAAGACCATATCCTACTTACCACTTTGTCTATAAATAGTGACATTTGGTGGATCTTTAAATCATACACATTGGTGAGAAATTCACTTCAAGTTATCATTAAATTTTCATAATTTTAGTTATTTTATTTTATTATTATATTATATTATTTATTTATTTATTATATGATATTTTCTCTATATGTATTCCATTGTGCTCCTCAATCTCACCAGAATCGTATATTTATTTTACAATAAATCAATAGAAATTAATTGACATAACAAGTTCCAAAATAATTTGGTTAAATTAAATGGCAAACTTAATATTATAATCTTACATGGTAACATGGATGTACATAATTGGTCATAAAAAAGAAACATACCAATATAATTAATTAAATTAATTTAATTGGAGGAAAAGGAATATTCCAATTAAAGAATAACAATAAAAAAGAAAAGAAAAAAGCAACTTCAAAGGAAATGTAATTTTTATATATAATAAATAAACTAATAATAAAATTCCATAAGGATAATTCCATGAGAAATAAATGCGCCCTCAAATGGTGGGGACACAATGTCTTTACAAGCGGACGAGGAGACGCGGTCCCCACACCACTCTTTGTCTTAAATTCTCTCTCTCTTTTTTTCTTTTATATATTTCTTTTATCTTTTTTTTTTTTTTTGAAAAAATATCTTATTTAATTTTAAACTTTAACTCCTAAGCTTTGAATGTTGGATGAGTTTTTAAGTTTCATTTTTACTTTCTTTTTTAATTTTTAATTTTTAATTTTTAATTATACTTTTTTAAGGAAACAATCATCAAAATAAACTATTACAATATGTCTACCACGAGAAAATTATATTACAATATGTGTGCCACAAGAAAATTAAATCACTTCGAACAAAGATTTTGAGGACCCAATAACCTTACTCTTTCAATGTCTTAAACGTAAGAGAGTGCGTCAACACATTGTGACAACGTCTTATTAGATAATATTTCTTATAACCTATATGAAAAAGATTTATCCTCAAGATCATGCGTGCTAAATTATCAAAAATAAATAACATATTGAATTCGTTGTAAGATTAATGGTAACTACACAAGGTGGCTATTATCTTTACTCCGTATACTCTAAGTGAGATATTTCCTTAGATAAGATTATAGAAAGACTGGGTGCGTATTGTTTTGGTATGTTGTAGACCATAGCCCTAAGGTATCTTTATATACTAGTTCAATTAGGGTTTTCATTAAAACGTAATTAACTAGTAATGGGCTTCTACCCATTAAGTCCATGCTTAATTAGAAATCTAAGGTCTATTATATAATAAAGCACATATTAATAAAATAATCGATGTGATAAAATACTAACCCACATATATAGCCCCATACTTTAATTATACGTATTAAAATAAAACACACCTAACACGTCTCACGTGGAAAAAGGAAACATCAATCATCTCATTCTCAAACGACACTACCTCTTCAATGAAAAATGAGACTTTGGCAAAATTTGCGGAGAAGCCAGTAATCAAATTAACCATCCCTAGACGGTCTCATTTGACCACGATATGATGAATATTGAGTAAAGTAAAATTACAAAGATTATCACAAATTGCATGTACTTTTAGAACCTTAACTGCATTGTATATTGATATGAACGTATAACCAACTAGACAAACACGACTCAAAAATGGTCCCAATAACTCCAACACAACATCAGTTTTTAGCTTCTAGGTGTTCAATTAAGGAGGATGCCAACTAACATTAGTGATCATTTAGCCTGGTTGCCAAGGGAAAAGAAACTAAGGTGATCCCACTTATTTTAAATATACTTCTACCCTAGTATTTGTGTTAACAAATGATATTAAAGTAAGGGTAATAAACCATGCATTTTAATCTATTCAATTGTTTGTTACTTTATATTATCGTAGTCAAAATAAGTATAACTTAATTGATATAAAATTTATACTATCAACTTCGAAGTTAGAGTATGTACTCAAGGATCTATTTTGTACACATTATAACATTTCAGAATTCTTACCTATCAAATATTTATTGACACAAAATTGAAAATCCAATGACTAATTATAAAGTTTTTAAATTTTTTTTATACCTATTAAATATATATAAACTTGAAAGTTCAAGAATTAACCAACATCTAACTATTATCTTTTTGTAAAAATTGAAGATTCAACATATACCAACATTTGTTGATTTTTTTTTGTTAAAAAATATATAATTTGCTAATTGGAGTAAAGCTTAAATGCATTGATTAAAACATTATAAATTTGACCAAAATGTGTTAAAGTGCCTGATTCTACCATAAACAACACTAACAAGTATTTCTCACTCTCGTATCTTAAAAGAGTAAGATACTTAAAAAAAAAAATAATTCAAATAGAAAATACTATTTCAGTCCTTATATTTTGGATTTTACTATTATTGTTTTTTTTTAAAAAATTATATATTAAACGGAAGTAAACTAGATAAAAGTAAGGTTTGGACCCCTTATTAAGGAAATAGACATTACCAAATAACTCATGAGAAAGTCAGACCTACACTATCGTAAGAGCACGAACAACCTTATTTTAATTTTGAATGTTCGATTTAGTTCTTTTACTTTCAACAATTATCAAAATCAATCATGCAATTAGTTTATCATTTATTTTTATATATTTTTTTATAAATTGTGAAAATATATTCATGGAATCAAAATTATTGTTATTATCATTTAACTAATTTTGATAAAAATAATTTTATTGAATGACTAAATTTAATATTTTATTGAAAGTATATGAACTAAAATAAAATATAACTTAAAGTACAAGGTGCAAAATGATATTTTAACTATAGTAACAACAATAGTATTAAATTTTTGTTGATGTGTCAATATTTCCATAAATATTTCTATATTTTCATGTGTTTGACATCAACATAAAAGATGAATCGAAAAATATGAAACATACAAATTAAGCAACAAAATTTTACTGATATAAATAATAGACATGCCAATTTTATTTAGAAATAATAAAATATTTATTTACTAATTTAAATTTATTTTTATGAATATTTTGTTTTTATATTTTTTTCTATCGATATTTTCGTAAAATTAAAATCTTAATTTTTTTTTTTTGGTTGATATCGAGGTTTTCAAGGTGGTAACAATTATAGAATGCAAGAACATAACTAAATTACCATTTAGAAAAATCGAGAAAAATAGTTGAAGATGAAAGACTAAAATGGATTAACAAAACATTTAAAGAATAATAAATAGAAAAATTTGTGAATCTTCCTTCTCAGTTCCATGTGCAACTCTCAAAGGACTCTCAGAGCTTTTTGAGTTATAAATGGAAATGAAATTATGAAACGCTCTCTCTCTCCCTCTCTCTCTCCTTTGGGGGTTTCTTCTTTTACCCCTTCAAAGTTCAGTCCCCACCATCGCCATTTTTCACCAATGCTCTCTCACCTTTCACAGTCACCAAGGGACCGACTCTTCTTTTTTATCTCACATGAAAGTTGAAACCTTTCCACTTCCACCCCCAACTTTTTCTTATTGGATTACATTATCATCCCCTTCTCCTTCCCCCCCTTTCTTTTTCTCTCTCAACAAATTTGCTTCCTGGGTTTCTTTCCCTCTGGATTGACTTCCAGTTTCTAGCTTCAAGACCCAATTCTTATCTCTCTCTTGTTCTTCAGGTTGTTTTTGTTCTTTGTTCTTTCTTCACTTGTTTATCTGCTTGATTGATTGCCCCTTTCCCCCCTTTTCTTTTCTTTGGGTGATTTGAAGGGGGTTTGGGTTTTTGATGGTTCTGATGCTCTGTGATGGTTTATTCTTCTCATGGGTCGATTCTGTGAGTTGGGTTTTGTTTGTAGATCTGAATTTGTTTTGATTTTCTATCGAATTTTGATTCTGGGGTTTTTGGGGGAAGATCGGTTGTGATGGATTGTGATGTTTTGTTTTCTTTTTGTTGAAGTCTTGTGTTCGTTTTCAAGTTGGAGATGAGATCTGATTGTTGATTTTATGATACCTTTGTGTGGAAGTGTTTGATTTAGATGTGATGTTTAATGCTCTGTTTCTTTTGTGTTTTGATTCTGAATTTAATTTCATAACTTAGTATTGTTCTTGAACTTGATCTGTGTGAAATAGACTAAAAAGAGGTTAAAGAAATTGCCATTTCCCCTTTTTGATCTACTTTGTTTGGTTGAGCTTTGCATGTAATAAGATTATTTAGAAAGGAAAAGGAATTATCATGGTGGTTGGTGTGGGAAGAGGTGTGGCTTTTGCTTTCCGATTGTTTTGAGAAATTTTTAGAGCGAAGGAATAAATCTTTTGGTGTTCTTCGTTGTGTGTATCAATTCGCGGGTTCGCGGTTACGATCTTTTCCGTTTGGGATGAACCAGACATCTCTTTATGGATAAATATGTTTTTCTAGTAATTAATTCGAGTCTGACTAGGTTTTTGCCTTGAAATTTATGTTTACAGGTGAGGAAGCATAGAGAATTTTAGTAGCTTCCGTATCATATCTCATACTAAGGTAAAAGGCAGTAGCAGATTAGGATTTTTTTTGGTGTAAATCTGATTTTTGGATCTCGCCTGAGTTTCATCGTCTGAATTTGGTGAATATCTGCTGATTCATTTTTGTGGGGAATGATGATGATGTTCAATGAGATGGGATTTTGTGATGATATGGATTTCCTTTCTGCTCCAATTGTGGAAGGAGATGCCATAGCTCCACCAGCCGATCCTGAAGTCGTGGTGGAAGATGATTATTCTGATGAAGAGATCGACGTCGATGAGCTTGAGAGGAGGATGTGGAGGGATAAGATGCGTCTCAAACGCCTTAAAGAGCAAAGCAAGGTTAAGGAAGGGATCGATATTGTGAAACAGCGACAGTCTCAAGACCAGGCTAGGAGGAAGAAGATGTCGAGGGCACATGATGGGATCTTGAAGTATATGTTGAAGATTATTGAAGTTTGTAATGCCCAAGGTTTTGTATATGGAATAATTCCTGAGAAGGGAAAACCAGTAACTGGGGCATCGGATAATCTGCGAGAATGGTGGAAAGACAAGGTCAGATTTGATAGAAACGGACCAGCTGCCATAGCCAAGTACCAGGCAGACAATGCAATTCCAGGACGAAATGATGGATGTAATTCGATCGGTCCAACCCCGCACACCTTGCAGGAACTTCAGGATACCACCCTAGGATCTCTTTTATCAGCTCTGATGCAGCACTGTGACCCTCCTCAACGAAGATTTCCATTGGAGAAAGGTGTTCCCCCACCATGGTGGCCTACTGGAGTCGAGGAATGGTGGCCTCAGCTCGGGTTGCCGAAGGACCAAGGTCCTCCACCTTACAAGAAGCCTCACGACTTGAAGAAGGCGTGGAAAGTCGGTGTTTTGACTGCGGTCATCAAGCATATGTCCCCTGATATAGCCAAGATCCGCAAGCTTGTTAGACAGTCCAAGTGTTTGCAGGACAAAATGACTGCCAAGGAGAGTGCTACATGGCTTGCTATTATCAACCAGGAGGAGATCTTGGCTCGGGAGCTTTATCCCGACTCTTGCCCCCCTTTGTCTTCTGGTGGGGGTAGTGGATCGTTGGTCATTAATGATTGCAGTGAATACGATGTAGAAGGCGCTGAGGAGGAACCAAGCTTTGATGTTCAAGACCGTAAACCTGATAACCATAGCTCATTCAACTTGGGAATGGACAGAATGAGAGAACGGGTGTCCCTTCGACAACCATCTTATGCAATCAAAGGAGAGGTTCCCACAAACTTGGATTTTATGCGAAAGAGGAAACCGACCAGCGATTTGAACATGATGATGGATCAGAAAATCTATACTTGTGAATTCCTCCAGTGTCCTTATAGTGAACTTCGTCTCGGGTTTAATGACAGGACGTCCAGAGACAATCATCAGTTGACCTGCCCATATAGAACTTCTTCAGAATTCAGTGGCTCAAGTTTTCACGTCAACGAGGTCAAACCAGTTATCTTCCCTCAGTCGTTCGCCCCGCCCAAGTCAGCTCCACCACCGGTCAGCTCAGTTCCACCTTCCTTTGACCTGTCCACTTTAGGCGTTCCAGAAGATGGCCAAAAGCTGATCAGTGAACTCATGTCGATCTATGACACCAACATCCAAGGCAACAAGAACAACTTAAACACCGGTAGCAGTGCCATCACGGAGAACCAAAATCTTCCTCAGTTGAAGATCCAACCTCAACAAGATGAATACTTCCGCAATCAAGGTCTAATGATCGAGGGAAACTTCTTTGAGGGACCGAATGTTTCAAGCAGCCATCAAATGTTCACAAGAGATGAAGGCCAATTCGACCGGTTTAAGCCAGTGAATTCACCTTTCGAAAACAACCACCATCAGCACAACAATAACAACAACAACTTCCACTTGATGTTTAGCTCTTCATTTGATTTGTCGACCTTCGACTACAAAGAAGAAGTACCTGGAGTAGCAGCCATCGATACACTGGCGAAACAGCAAGACATTCCATTATGGTATCATTGAGCACGCTCTCACTCCGATGCTTTATTGATGAATTCTTTCCGTCGAAAGCAGCAGCAGCAGCAGTAACAGCAGCTGCAGCAGCAGTGAAATTCATAGCAGTTCTTTTTACAGTTTGAGTATCTCTCTCTCTCTCTTATGGGGTTTGCCTTTTACTTTTACTAGGAACCAGTCAAAGTTACCTTTTGGGGTTTGGCCTAACTTGGTGAAACTATGAAATTGTGTTGTCTAAAAAGAAATGTTCGGTGATGCATCCTACTGGTCATTCACACAAATGGATGGATAATGTCATTAGCTTGTAGAATATCTTTTTAAGGTCATCATGTAATGTAAGTCTTAAGTTTCTCCAATAGACTGATAAATAAGTGGAGAGAATCCTTTTAGTATTACTGCTACTACTTACCCTGCCCTGTTGTTGATTACATATCCAAATGATTGTCTATATGAAATAACTATTTCAACAATCCTTCATTTTCCCTTCTGTCATCCTCTTCATTCTAGTGGTTGCAAAATGAAAGTTATAGAGCCTAGAGTTGTTGGAATATCGAACCCGACAGCTAAGCGAGCGTGGCACCCATTTGATAACAATTGTTAGTCTTTTGTCTCATTGCCTTTGAGAAATTGGACTGTTTACTCACAATTGCTTTGTCGCGTAATTTGCTATTAACACGCGTTTTCGATATTCCAGCTAAAATCTAGAAGGATGTTAAGTTTCCTTTCGAGTATAACCTTCTTTTTAAAGTGGAACGTCTAGCTTATTGCATAAACACAATTCAGACCTGTTCGAAATGAACCCACCTAATCAACCTCATATCTAACATCACTTACAAACAAGGCACATGCGTCGTAACCAAACATGATATGATAGAATCAAACAACAACGTTGCGAACCAGGATGAACCGAGTTAGGGTGGTTGGATTTTAATGTGAGGTGTAGTAGCTGGCTTTGAAGCTTATCTATTGTTTAGGGGTTGGGAAAGAGACAAGGCAAGTTGGAGAAACATTAGAGATGGTAATAATGGTGAGATGTAGGTCTTACTTTTGTTGTTGTTTGTTACTGTTGTTATTGTTTTGTTTGGTGGTGGTGGTGGTCAGTGGGGACTACTTCAACTCCAAACAAAGCCTCATCCTCTTCCATCCTTTCATGTCGGCGGTCAATGTTTCAAACCATTTCTCTCCACTCCTTCCCCTATCTTTCTTTTCTCTTTTCAGGCCCTTCTTTTTAGTAAAAATTGCAATTTAGTCCCTATGTTTTAGGTTAATTCTACTCTAGTCCTTGTATTTTTAAAGTTTCCTTTTCTTTTGCTTCTTTTAGACTCAGTTTCGAATTGTTGTAGTTTTCAAAATAATTCATCACAACAATGTTTTAAGAAAAATCAACTATGACATGAAGTAAAAATAAGGTTTGGTAAGTTTCAGTTTCAATTTCAAACTCGAACAAGATATTTAGGTATTTGACAAAATTGTTATGATTTAGCTATAGTGACTAAAGTAGACATATGATTTAAATTATTTATTGATATTTTATATCAAACTTAAAATTAGATTATTATTTTAAAATTTTATAGGCTTTAAATTAACAATACTTTATCTTTATCTAACTTATTTGATAAACAAAAAAATTGTTCTTAAAAATTGAAAGGAAAATAGATGGGAAATGAAGAATATAGTTGTAATTTTTAAAAAAATTTAGTTGAAGAATATACAGATTTTTAGGTTTTTGCAGAAGTTAAATTCAAAAGAGTGTGATTTTGAACAATAAGAACCTAAACGGTTAAGATTTTTAACGAGACCTTAGTCAAATTTTAAGTTCAATCCCTATGGTCTTTGTTAGGTTTATTTATTTATTTATTTATTTATTTATGTTTTCTAGTCAAAATTTCAAAATAAGTCTCTATGCTTTAGTTTAGTTCTAGTTTGGTGCTTATATTTCTAAAATTTCGGCGTGTCTTTAGTTAAATTTCAAATTCAATCCCTATGATTTATGTTAGTTCTACCATATTTCTAAAATTTTGTTGTCATTTATGTTTATTACTTAAATTTCAAAATTTAGTCCTTGTATTTTAGTTTAGTTCTAGTTTGGTTCTTCTACTTTTAAAGTTTTGTCGTTTTATATTCTTTGATTAAATATACTCGACATTGTTGACTTTAAGATCTAATTTGTCTTATATTTACACATCAAAGATTTGGTTACTTTTCTTCTAATTTACATCTCTATGAGATTTTTAGAAGAGTGCATACCTATACTATATATTTTGTTAAATTCTAAACTTTTGCTTCTCTTTAAGAAAATTTATAGCTTTACCTCTTCTTGCCATTAGTTAGATGTAGAGAGTAGTAGAAATCTAACTTGACAGTTGACTATTATCATTTTGCTCTTCAACCGAATATAAGATTTTAAACTCGATTTTTTGTAAGGTAGGAATTTAGACATCAGATCTACATTTAAGTATGTCTTGATTATTGAAGTACGTTTAGGTTCACACTTTAAATTTGTGTGTTTTTTTAGTAATGTGATATACGTAAACTGCACGTAAATTTATACAAAGTGTCATGTTATATTGTTCATTTGTTTTACTCCGTCATCATTGCATTAATTTTCTCTTTAATATTCACCCATGGAGATATATCTGGTGAACCATGTTCTAAGAATAGAAATAATAATGACACTTTTGAAAGTAAAGACTTTGAAATTGACATAAAGGTTAAAAACTCATGCCTACAATTGTAACTCAAACTATTTCCTTTTTTGTTTATTTATTTACTTTCATAAAGTTTACTTCATAAATTGATATATCTTTTGGGAGTCCCATTTTTAATCATATTTTAAGAATATTGTGGGGGTACAAATTAGAAAAATGAAATATATATATATGATATATATATATAATATATATATATAATATAATTCATTTTGTAGGACAAAGTCAACACACTTGAAGACATTTATTGACTTAAAAATAATAGCTTTAAAGAAAATATCCATTTATATTCCTAAGTTTTGGAGCTATTATCAATTAAAATTCTAAATTAATAATTGTATTAATATAAACTTTGAACCTTTTTAGGCGTATCAATTTAAACCTTTCATTACGTTTTGTTTGGATAAAAATAGTGTGAAATTCATCATTTTATCCGTTCAACCTGTAAACTTTCAAAATGAATCAATTTAGATTTTCATATGAGATTTTCTTTGAAAATCAATAATTCTATTCGTCCATATTATTAATCTGTCATTAAAAAAAGTTTAACACAGGTTGACAATTTTTAAAAGTAATTTTAATAAAAGGTCTAAATTGATTCATTTTTCACAATTTAAGAATTTAATTAATATAATTATAAGTCTCACACGATATTTTTTAAACGAAATTTGAAGGACAATGTAAATTAATACACTTGTGAAAGTTTAAAATTTAGATTAATACAATTATTAGTTTATGATTTAAATTGATATAACTCCGAAAATTAAAAGATATAATTGGTATTTTTTCCTAACTTTTGTTTGTACTTTGGATTTTATGACTTTGGCATTTGGCCCTCATATTATGATTTGATTTTGTCCTATTGCTTTAAATATTAAAGTTAATTTTTTTAATGAAATATTTGATTAAAAAAATAAGAAAAGAAAAAAGAAAAAACATACTATGCATGCGATATGAACAAATAAATGAAGCGAATAAAATTTATATAATTACAAAAGAGTTTTTTATTCCCTTTATTTTTACAATGGATTACAAAAAATATATTTAATACTAGAGATTCAACCATTATATTTGCCTTAATAAATTAATAATTGAAAAATAGGTGTGTTAAACCATATTTACATTTTATCATTGAGTTAAAAATAATTTTGATCTTTAAAAAAATTAAAACTTTACTTAAATTATAGGAAAAAAGTGAGTGAAATTCTAATATCGGTCAACTCGATTTGTCATTTTTTTTTCACTCATAGTTTTAGAAATAATTTGAAAAAAATTATCGAAGGTTAAAAATCATTTTGGGTTTTCTAAACTTTTATCAAAGCAATAATTTAGTTTCTAAATTTTGATTTGTAACGGTTTAGTCCTTAAACTTTTAATTTATTTACAATTTAGTTTTTAAATTTTAGTATGTAACAAATTAATTATTGTATTTTAAAATTTATAACAATTTAATCTCTATTGTAAAAAAAAATAATGTTGAGATTTAATGAAATTTATTGCCGTAATTAGATCAGTAAATTAATGAGGAATGAAATATATTTTAGGTACCTTATATTTATATGATGCAAAGTATATATGTTAAGTCATACAAAAATTAACATTTATTCTTGATGTTTTTAAATATAAAAAGATAAACCAAAATATTTATAAAATATAACAAAATTTTAGAACTATCAATGATAGATGTTGATAGACAATGATAGACTTCTATCAATATCTATCACTAATATTTCTATCAGTGTCTATCAGCGTCTATCATTGATAATTCGAAAATTTTGCTATATCTTGTAAATATTTTCAATAATTTTACCATTTGAAATAATTTCCCTTTTGTTATGATAAAGATTAAATTGTTATAAATTACTTTGAAAGTACATAAACTAAATTATAATATACTAAAATGCAAAGATTAAATTGTTACAAAATTGAATGTAGATAGACTAAGTCATAATAAATCAAATTTTAGGGACTAAATTGTAACATGCGTAATTGTTTTAAATGAAAAACTGCTGAAAATATTTTCAAATATAACAAAATATCACTGTCTATACGTGATAGGTACTGATAGATAGACATCGATGTATATATATATTATCGATAATATTTTACTATATTTATAAATAAAATCACTTATTTTCTTATATTTGAAAACATCTCAGGACAACATTGATAAAACTTTAGAACCAATATATTTAAAAAAAAAAAAAAAAAAGAAATAGTATTGGAGATTGAAAAATAATTAATAATGTTGATTAGGAAAAAAAAAGGTCCAAAATGAATGGGTTGTTGTGTTTGTTTGGTACAAATGTGATGGATCATGAAATGGCATTGGAGTTGGAGACAGCAACTTCAAAGCCTTCTTCTGGTAATAATATAATGGACACTCACTCTATCCCAAAAACTATGGACATATTATAGTGCTGTGGGTCCCACCCATGTTTATCTATATCTTCCTTTTCAATTTAGTCCCTCACATTTTTATATTTTCTAATTATACCTTTTTTATTTTTATTTTAGACTAACAATATCGCAAAAGAAATTATAACCTAATCTCCTCCTTAAAAAAATGAGAGAATATTATTTGGAAAAATTCTTTCTATATCGAAGAAAGATCGTGAGAGGATGCCAAAGTTGTAAAAGCACGAGCAATTTTGTTCCTCTCTCGGAAAACATGACAAAAGCTCTAAATATTAACAAGCTTGCTAAAAAAAAATTAACGTCCTTTACAAAAACCCAAATTTCAGACAAGGAAGAATTCACCCTTTAATGAGATTGATAACCTCCAATGAACTGGAGTTGACCTCTAACAGAGAGTTGGATTGCTTTCAGACCTTCCAAGAGGGTCTCTTGTTCCAACAGATTAATATCATCTCTCATTTGGTTTAATTTACATTCATTTAAGAGTATTGGACCTTTATATCACGAACAATCTAATCAAGATCTCCTCTTCCCTCCTGGTAAGACCACGTCGTATCCACGTTAAGTTTCTAGCTACCAACTAATAGGGGACACCAATGGAGATGAAAGGAGGAACTGGAAGGGGAAGGGAAAATATGAAAAGCTAGCTCGCCATGAGACCCATCCAAATCAACAAATGCTTCTCGATCAACCCACATAAGGAGACGATATATAAGGGGCCCATTCATTAACTCCTACTCTTTTATCAGTTGATGTGAAATGTGATTGATAATCAAGGATTAAAAAACCGGTGTCGATATTGATAGATATTGATATCGAGATACATGTATTGATAAAATATCGATATCGACAAATATTTCTATAAGTCAAACAATTTATAAAATTAATT
Organism: Benincasa hispida; assembly: GCF_009727055.1. Taxonomy (NCBI): domain Eukaryota; kingdom Viridiplantae; phylum Streptophyta; class Magnoliopsida; order Cucurbitales; family Cucurbitaceae; genus Benincasa; species Benincasa hispida. The sequence goes on along the minus strand of NC_052350.1, from coordinate 45,812,198 downwards.
TAAATTAATAATTAAGCTCTTTTCATACATCTTATACATCTTATTACGAGTATTAATATTTATATTATGATTAATCGATGATATTTTATGAATATTTATATGAAATATTTAACATATCTGTTACATCTTGATATTAATGTTGAACCATCTAATTTATGGATATATATCTATTGATCATTGTTGATAATAGAAACTCCCATGGTTTAAAAACAAACCTAACTCTCTTTTTATATTTTTATTTTTTAGTTTTAATTTTTTTATGTCGTTTCAAATGCTAGTCAATGTATTTTTCTTAAATAAAAAAATATGTCAAGGTAGGTATTTAGTCCTAGGTGAATATAAAAATGTAAATAAAAATTAGATTCCGTTTGGTAATTATTTGGGTCTCATTTGGTAACAATTTTGGTTTTTGTTTTAATTTTTGAAAATTAAGCCTATAGACACTAGTTTTACCTCCAAATTTCTTCTCTTGTTATCTACTTTTCACCAATGATTTAAAAAACCAAGCCAAATTTTGAAAACTAAAAAAGTAGCTTTCAAAAAGTTGTTTTTGTTTTTAGAATTTTGCTAAGAATTCAACCATTGTATTTTAAAAAGATGTAAATCTTTGTAAGAAATGTGGATAAAATAGACTTACTTTTCAAAACCAAATTGTTACCAAATAAGACCTTGATTTTTGAAAATTAAGCCTATAGTCATTATTTACACCTCCAAATTTCTTTATTTATTATCTACTTTTGCCAATAGTTTAAAAAGTCAAGTCAAAATTTGAAAACTAAAAAAAATTAGCTTTTAAAAACCTATTTTTGTTTTTTGAGTTTGGCTAAAAATTCAACCATTGTGTAGTAAGATGCAAATAAGAAATGGGGAGAAAATAAGTTTAATTTTTAAAAACAAAAAACCAAAAACCAAAAACCAAAAACCAAAAATGAAATAATTACTAAACAAGATCTAAAATTTTTATCATATATATATAACACTAAAATAATTCAATATATATATTTATTTTATTTGAAGGATTGTAAAAGTGTGATATAAACTTTTATTTTATTTAACTATCCAAATCTCTTGTTGACTTTTTAAGAAGTCAATAATATTTATCCTTTGGAGCCTTTTGAATCATAGAAGTTTCATGAGTTAGGTTTTTGCATAAAAAATTTTATTTTTGCAACTTCAACTTTTTTTTTTTTTTTTTTAAAAAAAAAGATATATAGAGTTCAATGGAATCAAGATCATACATTTTTTAATGTTAAAAAAAATGAAACATTTCTTTTAATAAACAAACCATTTGATTCACAATGGATCAAATTGGATCTAATGAGACAATTATATTGTTCCTCTTCTAGTTTTGTTTTTTCTTTTAAAAAAATGCCACAACCAAACTTCTTTAAAATATTTTGTCAAAAAACTACTTCATACATAAATCTAACAATAAGTTTAATTTAGTAAAGATGTAAATATTATTTTGCTCTTTGAATTTTTATATTGATCTTATGTTTATTTTTAAATTTTAGATGTTTTATTTTAGTTCATTAATTTTTAGATGTTAGATACTTTTAAATCTATATTAACTCGTCATTTGTCTTATTAAATAGAATGGTAAATGAATGAGAAATTTATAATTTATAATTCCCTCTAATTTACTCCTTATATATATATATATATATATTACAAATATCTAATTTATACACCTCAACTTTGGATATTGTACCCATTTAAATCATAAACTAATAAGTGTATCAATTTAAATTCTAAAGTTTGGGTTGTATTAGTTTAAACCTTAAGTTAATAATTGTATAATTTAAACAGTGTATCAATTTAAATCCTGAATTTTCATAATTGTAACAACTTAAACTCTCAATTATATTTTATTTGGATATACTTATGAAACACTTCAGATTTTAAATTAATATATTTATAAAAGTTCAAGGTTTAAAATGATACACTTATAAAAATTCAAGATTTAAATTATATATTTACTAGTTTGGGATTTAAGTTGATACAAACTCTCAAAATTTAGGATTTAAATTGATTTAATTATTAATTTGGGATTTAAGTTGATACATATCCCAAAGTTTAGAGGCACGAATTGATATTTGCCATTTTTTAAGTTTTGAAAATTGTAAATTTATGTCTCTACCCACTGAAATTATTAGTATTTCTCTAAATATAACTTCACTTATCATAAACTCTTATAACTTCTAAATTATTATTTTTATTAAATTAACTTTATAAAAAAATAACAAATTGCTAAAATAATTTTTATACGTTAAACTAAACTTAGCTCAATCAACAATGTGTTAGCAAAACCAAAAGATCCGTTATTCAAACTCTTATATTTTTATTATACTTATAAGCGGTTCTTATGCAATGTTGGATCATTAAAGTGAAATGTTCGATAATTTCACAATAAAAATGAAATAAACAAAATGAAAAGATCATAAAGCAAAATAAGATCAAGAAATCCAAAACAATAAATAAATATATATATATATTTTCTGAAACAAATATGATGAAATTATTTGAAAATATAGATAAAAAGGAAGCTAAATCTTTTTAGAAAAGTAATTAAAAAGCAAATCCAAAAAAAATCAATTTTTAAGATTTTGTGTAGAAAAAGTAGATTTTGCTTTTTTGAAATTAAAAAAATGGTCAAATTGCACTAACAACAGTTAAACTCAACTAGAATATTCACATCCACTTAAAACCAAAAAAGAAAAAAAAAATTATAAAATAAAAAAATAAAAGAAATTATATACCCAAAATAACAAAATTTTAGTCGATAGAAGTTGATAGAGATAGAAGTCTATCCTATCTATCAGTGATAGAAATTGATTGAAGTTTAACACTAATAAATGTGTATAGAAATCTACCTATGGTATTTTTTTACTATTTAGGTAAATAGTTTGATATTTTTTTATTCGTGAAAATTTCTAAAAAAACATTTTAATTTAACAAAATTGTTATTATTATTATTTTAAAAAATAATAATAATCATAATGTAGAACTGTTCGAATTCATTGAACTTCAAAATAAGGTATAATTCATTTAACAGAGTTATTAATTTTAATATTCAAAATGTTCCCCATCATCCTACAACCAATGCTTTTATCTATATATTGGGGTTTTAAAGCTAATTTTAATTCATTTTTATTTAAAAATCTTGCATTGGTTTTGTTAAAACTTCCAACTTTTTGTAAAAGAAATAGAGTATGTAAATAAAATATTTTTTTGCTTGTCAACTCTAGTTGGATTTTCAAAGTTTTCTTCATAAAGTTTTTTTTCCCTTTTTATTCATATTTTAATATCTATCTCTCTTTCTAACATGTTGTTATGAGTCATATGACTTTATTTTTTGTTTAATAAATACATGTATGTTCTCTTTATGAACTATATAATATAATCTTTTTTCTTCTCTCTCCTCACATCTTCCAATAGTGGAGTTCCATTATTTTTTAGAGAGAGAAGGATGATTTAATAATTTTTGGACAATAATGTTTGGATACTTCCAATAAATATTTAATTTAACATTCATATCTTCATGTGTGAGAAGTAAACTTTTAAAGGCATTTACAAATAATCTATGTAATGGTAAAGTTGTAATGTATAATAATAAATAAATTATAACTCTACATAATTATTATTAATCATTCACTAATCCTTCTCTAGTGATCTCATCAAATCTGATCTACAATATTGTGGTAGAGATGAGAAGTTTAAATTATCCACTTGAGATAAATAAATGAAACAGATTATATTTGTCGAGAAGTGCAAAATCGTATGGATACGATCCTCATTGTGCATCTTGATCAATGAACCTACAAAACCCTTCAAATTGTATCTGATTAAACCCAGGTATTGTAGACATTCTCTCATTTCCACCCCCAAGCATTTTATTTATTTCCCATTTATCAAAAAAATCTCATGACGCAATGATGGAATTTATATTATGTTTACTGAATCACATGAAATTTGACCTAACTTCATAGGTGTAATAGATGTAATGCATGAAATACATATGAACGTAGGAATAAAGAGACTTTGATACTCAAATTGGAATTTGCAACAATCGAGATCATTCAAATTTCACATTGAACTAGATATACGTCCGATTACTAATTCAAGCAAAGAGGATATTAATAAGATCAAACAAGGATTATTTATTATTTTCACTCCGTTTACAAATTTGCATGATAAACTTAAAATTTTCCAACTTTTATCGATAATTTACAAATAATCATTTCAAAATTTTAAATCATTTTTATTTTTGTATCATACATTAAATACATAATTAACTTTGTTTAACATGTCGTTCGTATAAAATTAACACGTAAGTCGTAAGTGAAATGCATGTTTAAAGTTGAATTAAGAAATGATGGAAAGTAGATAAAATATGATTACCTTATAAAAATTTAAATAATAATAACTAAAAAAAAAAGTGGATATTAGAAAAGTCAAAAAGTTGAGGAATTTTTTAACTTTGGAGAGCTGCCTAATTAGTATATGAATAATATAATGGGCTAAGTTCCATTCAAGCTCTGACAGCAAACCTTTAATAATAATTTTGTTTAATTGATGATTCTTTAACTCAATTATTTTAGGGTTTGACTATTAGCTTTAATGAAAAACCATCATTATTCCCTTTGCTTATGGCTTTTTTATAAGGTAGATTTTGGAAGGTCGATTCAAGCCTAATTCACTAGATAAAATATCAATTATTATATTTTAAAGGTCGATAATTCAATTTATTATACTCAAAATTGTTAAACTAAAAGAAGTTAATGTTTGAATGATTAAAAAAAAAACAAATAATTTAAATATATCGATTACTTGTTGATTTATAATTGTAATTATAAGTACATTATAATAATGTTTTCACAATAAAATTGTTATATGCTTCTATTAGTTGAAGGATTTATTTGGATTATGTCTAGAGAAAAAAAATATTTTTAAAAGCTATTTTTATTTAATTTTTTTTTTTATAAGAAAAAGAAGTTTATAATGCACTTTGAAAGTGTCTAAAAGCTTACTTTGAATGGTTGTGTCAAACTATTTATGTTGATTGAGGTTTTTTTATTATATTTAAATAGTTCATAGATGAAGACACATTTACATAGTAATGATTGTAAAAAAAAAAAAAAAAAAAAAAAAAAAAAAAAAAGTTGCAATTAGAATTATGTACTTTGTTTCTATAAATTATTGTTATTATTTTTTATTTCAGTTTTTTCTTTTTTAGAAGTCGAGAAATTGGAAAAATTTAAAAATTCGAGAAATTGATTACAAATTTATCTGGTAGTCAATATAGTTAGGGAGCTGGATGTTCCTAGTCGTCTTTTTTTTTTTCCCTTTTTGTTAATGGAATCCTCTTTCTCACAATGATTGAAAAATTGAATACTGGAGCCGCATGGAACTTTAATCGATAAATGAGTGAGTTAGGATAGATGATTTAAGATCGCTCAGGTCGTACTCGTCTTGCTAGCATGGAGTATGTACCTAGATGTTCTGAGATTAAGTTTCTTGAAGTGACAACCATTATCAAGAGGCTTATACTCGTCCCAATACCTAGATTGTTTGGAGGTGGTTAATCTTCTAAATAACGTGAACAATCATCTTTCTAAAGTCTCTTACCTAATTGAGGATATTAAGCTAGGAACTTGAGACACTGAGATGTTTCCTTCCCTCACATCTCCACCGTTACGACATCTCGACACATTTAGGAAAGCCATTGGAAGAGAGGATAACTTCTCTTCTCCATACCCCATCTTCTTTGTTGTCTCCTGATGTTGTTTTCTAGTTTTCATCTGTTTCCTCACAAAAAATAATAATAATAATAATAATAATAATAATATAATATAATATATATATATATATATATATATATATATATATATATATATATATATATATATATATATTATCATCCTTTAAAATCAATAACGTTGAAAAATATAATGGAAGAAAATAGTAATGAGCTTGGCCCAAAGGCTTTTTTGTTAGCATTATATTGGGAATGAATCTGAAGGCCCAATATATAGTGGAAAAGTCAAAGTTGGGCCCAATCTCGTGTTTATTGGGCCTACTTGATTGAAGATCCATATAAATTTGATATTTACAACTTCATCTATTATTATTTTAAAATAGTTCATAGAAATTGGAAAGATATAGGGTTTAAGTTAAGTGTGTTCAACAATTAGAGAAAAATAAAAATAATATAAAAAATAAGTTTTGCAAGCAATTTTAGCATTTAAGAGGTAAAACTCTATAATGTATATAATCTATATTATTAGACTACTAGTATATATAAAAGACACAATAGTAGAAAAATTATATCTACCCAATTTACAACTCCTAATATGTATTGAATATTTTGCAATTATTTGTTTTTGTGTATGCATTCTTTTGAATTCACAATAAAAATTGTTATATACCTCTACTAGCTTAAATGTTGATTGAGATAATCACAGTGATCAAGGGTTATTCAATTTTTTTTTGTTATATTTAGATATATAGTTCATAAATGAAGAGACATTTACTTTGTTGAATTAACAATGATTGTCAAATAATAATAATAATAATAACAATAAAGAAAGAAAAAAAAAAAAAAAAAAAAAAGAGAATGGTTGCATTTAAATCACGTATTTTGTTTCTATAAATTATAATAATTACTTTCTTTCTAATTTCTAATTTTCCCCCTTTTCCCTTTTTCCCCACTCAAATGTCATATAATATTAAATGTGTTTTATTTCATTCTCAAATTTTAATTTTTTTAAGTTGAGAAATTGGAAAATTATTTTTTTAATAAATTTTAGTAAAATTGTTTCTAAAAAAATTGTATTACATAAAAAAAAAAAGAAACAAAATCTTATTGGGTTAAAAATCACATTTAGTCCTTATATTTTTGGTAGCGTAACAATCTAATACCTGAACTTTCAAAGGTAATGTTTTAGTCCTCATACTTTAAAAATGATTACTATTTAGTCCCTATTGTTAAAGTGACGATTAAGATCTAACAGAAGTGTAAAGTATACTTTAAAAATGATTACTATTTAGTTCCTTTGCTTTTAAAATCAAACACGTCGATTTGTAGAATTCATATAAACACAAACTCTAAAAAGAAAAATTTCTTCTTGATTGAATATTACTAGAAAATGAATCATCTGGCGAAACACAATCTATAGGTCCACGTTTGAAACCCATCTCCTTCAATCCCCATTTGAAACTCACTTCCATCAATCTAAAATGACGTTTTATTTTTTGGTTTGAACCTGTTTTAATTCTGAGCCAACCTAAGCTTGAACCAATCCGACAAAATGTTGTACACGTGTATCTTGGATGGTAGCCACCTCCCACTTCTGTTAGATCTTAATAGTCACTTTAACAGTAAGGACTAAATCGTAACCATTTTCAAAGTGTGTGGACTAAAACGTTACATTTGAAAAATCAGGAACCAAATTGTTACTTTAGTGAAAATATAGAGACTAAATGTGATTTTTAACTAATCTTATTATTATTTTAAATTTCATTTTGTATATACATATAACAGAAAATTATTTTTTATTGATCAAACTTGATGGATTAAATTATAAGTTTGACTCATTCTAATTAGCTTCTAAATTTTCAAAAGAACATTTAATTGGATTTTTAAAGTTTCAATTTTATATCAATAGGTTTCTAAACTTTCAATCTAACGTCTAATAAGTCTCTAATCTAATATACTTTATTTTAAAATTAAGAATCTACTGGATACAAAATAAAAAATTTAACGACTATGAGATTGAAAATGGGAATTTAAGGAGCCTTAGAAGATCTCTCTTTTAAAGCCATTGAATCTTTGATATTTAAGGACAAAAATCTATAATTGATCCAAATTAATATCAAAATGTACAAACTAATATTAATTTATATTTTTCAAAATTAATTCTATAAATAGTCCTACTCTTAAAAAATTGTAGAGGTTGCAGTTACCTCTTGCTCAGTCGATAATAGAAGGGTCCAATGGAGATTGACTTTCATAGGTCATCTTTCTCTTTCTTGTGGGTGGAACCTCCTTTCCCACAACAACTAAAAATTGATCACTGACGTTGCATGGAAATTTGATGTCAAATGAGTGGACTGGAATGGGTGCTTCGAGATCATTTAAGTCGTGCTTGTCTTGTTGGCATGGAGTTTATACCCAAATGTGATGACCATTGTCAATGGGCTTATGTCCGTCAACACCTAATCATAAGAAAGCTTTTTGGGATTTTTGGCAAAATATCAGTACAGTTATCCCACATAAAAAAAATTTAGGAAAGTCACGAGCTTGTCCTATACATTTAAAAAGTTTAGGAAAGTCATGGATCTGTCCTACATCGAAAATGTTTAGGGAAGTCATGGGCTCAAAGCCTATATAAGGAGTCCATGTTTTATTGTTATCAGTCGTCTCAGTTAGAATCACTTTTAAGCTTAGTGTGTTAATTCTAATTAAATTCCTTTTGTATTATCTAGTTCGAGAATGAGAAAAAAAGATGTAAATAGTCAAAAGCTTTGAGAAAATGCTATTGTAATTGAGATTGGGGAAGAGAACTGTTGTAACAATTTTTCATGCAGTGGAATTCTTTTTTTGTATTCTGTTTAAACATGTTGTTATCAGTTCTGAAAATTAACTAATATACATTTTCACATATAGTGTAATTGTAACATGAAGTTATGAGATTAACTAATTTACATCTTCACATACAGTATAATTGTAATATGAAGTTGTACAATTTTAATAATCATTTTTTGTGTTTCCTGATTTAGTTTAGAGATTCTCCCTAATTCTCACAAAATATCCATTTGAATTTATTTTTTTATTATCAGATTTATCTTAGTTTTTTTTTTTAATTGTTCATTACGTTTTTTAGCATATTCATAGATTTTTTGTTTGTTTTATTACTATTTATATAGTTTATACTTTTTAGAATGTAATCTAGTGATACAATTATTCATTGGTATATAAAACATATTTATATACCTATTTATTATTTTAATAAAATTTATTCTCCATTGTTTCATAAAAAAAAAAAAAAAAATAAAAAAAAAAAAAAAAAAAAAAAAAAAAACTAACCCCATTTCCAAGTTCCAATATATTTATAATTTTTTGTAGAAAATAAAAAAATCTAAGCACTTTTCTCTTTACATATTTATAAATATATATATTTTTTAAAAAACACTAATTTTACTTTACTTCCTCTCATTCCACCATTTTCTCTCTCTTTCTTATTTTCCGTTTGCAACAAGCCTATAGTCGTAACATCTCCACAACCTCTCATTTAAAATTGATGCCAACACACCCTCCTCGCCACATTTGCATCTTGAGTCTCCTCATTTGGAACCTTTCATTATTTCTTGTCTCACCATCACCATCTCTGATACATTTCGGCTTGCATGACTATCACGTCTTCTTTTGCTCATTACCAACTAGTTCTCTAAGCAGCCACATGTCACCACCTGTGATCATCATACTGCAGGCAGACCATTGTAGTCGTCCATCGACGAAGCAATTGCCAATTGATTATCGGTGAGGACCATATTGGCTTGTTTTTGGATTTTTAAACCCTTTTTAAGATTTTGGCCATGTTATTTATTTTTTAGCTAATTTTTGGTTGATATTGTAATTTTTTTTGCTTCTAGAATGTTTATATAGAGCATATTTGCAGTTTTCAATTTTTTTTAAGCATTGTCTATTTGTACTCATTTTGTTAGTCTTTGGGGTAGTTTTTTCATTTACTAATTAGTATTTTCTATTCTTTAAATTCATTTTGTTATTTTTACAATTTTAATACTTTTTTGCCATTTTTCCTAATGAAACTTTTAAAATTTGCTATTTCTCTTGTCAGCCCAAAAATATAGATGAAATGTTAAAGGAATACCCAGAAACATATATAAAAAGCTTCGTATAGGAATCCACAAAAAGAAACGATCTAGTTGATTAAGATCCACAATGAGGATCATCTCCATACGATTTTGCACTTCTCAATAAATATAATTTGTTTCGTTATTCTAAATGGTCATTTTATTTTGGATAATGAATAACTTGAAGTAGGGGAATGTTTTTTTCCCCATAATTTCCTAATTCTTCAACTCTTCAATCTCCATATGTGTGTTGTTTGTATTATCTTAATTCTTAATTTTTTTTTCATATCCATGTTTATCTGGGCTAACTTACATGCATTTTGACTAATCGTACGAGACAATTCACCTAATTGTACAAACATTTGGGTGTTAAGAAAAATCTTAGGATATTAAATCTTAGGTGGTCACTATAAATTGAAACCATGACCTTTTAGTCCTTTATCAAGGTCATGTCCTATCTTACCTTTGAGTTTTGAATTCCTAATTTGATTGTGGTGTTAACTTTGAGTTTTGGAATTCCCTGCTCCTCTTTTATACTCGTTTTGTTAAAGTGAATTTGGAATTTCTTTCACCTTTTTGTACTCTTTCGCTAAAGTAAATATAATTCAATAGTAGTTGATATGTATTACATCTCTTGAAGCCAAAAGTTTGATCAACATTAAAACAAAGGAGTGAGATGTGCTACCAAGCTTGGAATAATTTGTACAAATAGAGTCTTATTCTTGATGTGAAGATGCAATGATGTGGCATGTCTTAGTGTTATCTCAGCTAGGATCGATATCGAGATAAAACAAAACTTTTAATGGTACAATTGGCCCAAAAGTTGAAGCTTTGTGGTTTCTAGTAAGTTTTGACCAACCCATTTTTTTGCCAACGTGGAAATGTTGATGCAAAGCAGAGTTAAAACAAGAGCGATTGAGATCAGAGAGAAAAGCATGAGATTGTGAAGTGAAACTATTAGATACTCTAATTAAATTTGCCTTCACCCATGAACTTAAGCTTTTGGGTCAATCGGTTATTTAAGAAAGCTTTTGGTTTAATCGATGATTAAGATGCTATCAGACCAAGTTGCTTTAGGATGTCCTAGATTCAAGCCCCTGCAACATTATTTTCTCCCCAATTAATATTAATTTTCACTTGCTTGACTCTTCTTCATATTTGAAGCCCACGAGTAAGGGAAGTGTTAGATGATATAATTAAATTTGTCTTCACTTACTAGCTCTTTTGGGTCAATTGGTGATTTATGATGGTATTAGAGCATGTTGGTTCAAGATGTCGCCATTGATAATCAGAACGTAAATTTTTTGAATTTTGATTCATGGTGGAAGAATACTTATGACGGATTTTGGATTTTTTTTTTTGAATTGTCGGTTTGGATATCGTGAATTCCAAAACATCTCGTTTAAGATCGATACCGAGACCAAAACAAAAACTTAACTTCTTTTAAGAGCAACTTTAAACCACACAACTACAAAATCTACATTACTTAATACTTGTAGTTTTTAATTACTTGACGTTTATTTGGGGAAAAAATGATCAAATAATGATCTTTTAGAAAAGAAAAGGTAAGTAAAAGGGTTAAAAAGTGGAGATTGACGGTATGTTTTGGATATTTTCACGGGAACTATTACTTGATACGTTTTTCGTGTCAAGTAATATAAGGTCTTGCTTGACACGTTTTTTGTGTCAAGTATAAGAAGTTCTTAGTTGACATATTTTTCGTGTCAAGTAAAATATAAAAAGTAATATTTTTTTAATCTTTATTTTTTGTTTCCCTCCCCATTTTCATTCTTCTCTCAAATTTTGTTTTCCTCCTACCAAAATTATCAAATAAAATATAAAAAATAATTAACTTATTATTTTAAATAAGTAAAAAATAATTATTAAATAAAACTTCCCCCTTCCTTGTTTTCTCTCTCGCAACCCCCTTCCCGAAACCCTCTATTTGCAGCACTGGTCAGCCACCATACAACCTCCATGGGATCCATGCTAGATGCTCACTAGATTTGCGCCAGGCACCCATTTTTCAGCCGCCGTACAGCCTTTACCGGTTAGTCCTCCACCGGATTCGCACCAGACACCCAGCCTAGCCTCGCGCCAGATGCCCAACCTCATTTGGAGTCGCACTAAATCCGGTCAGTCCTCCACCGGACCTATGCTAGACATCCACCAAATCCGCGTCAGACGCCTACAGTCAGCCACCGTATGCCCACCGGTCAATTCTCCATTGGATCCACGTCATTCGCCTAGCCTAGCCTCGCGCTAGATCTGGTCAGTCCTTTACTAGATAGGTCAATCGTCCACTGGATTCGTCGTACAACCACGTTTCCCCTATCAAGTAAGAGCTTCTTATAGTTTTATGAGTGTTCTTGTTCCTCTTTTGTTTTTCTTTTTAGGCAAGTTGGCCAAGGCTCGAGTGAAGCGTCGATTTGAGCAAATATTTTGGGTAAGTGTTTTGGATGTATTGGAATGAATTTATGATTTGGGTTATAATGTAGCATCTTTTGTAATGATTTGCTTGTTTGAATGTTTGATGATGAAATTGATTTTGAAGTGTTGGAAGGAGTTGAGTTGTTGTCCAATAGGTTTGAGACCGATCTTGGCAAGGTTTTGGTAACTTTGGAGGTTATTATTAATAGTTCTTTGTTATCCATTGAATTATTGGTCTAATAATTGAGTTATTTTCAAATTTTGATGTTCAATTCAAAGATTTCAAGGAACTAGAGCCACTGTCTAGCAAAGTTAAGGATGTTTGGATATTTTGATAGGTATTAAGACCTTGAAACTCTTTTGGAATTGTTACATAGTTGTTGAAATTTGCGTTTTTTAACTATTATTATCGAACTTTTCGTAGATTGGATTACTTTGTTGTAGTTTTGAAGTGACATTCGAATCAAACCACACTTTGAGTAATCTATTTGGAGTTAATGGTTATTTTGGTGAATGAAATTTTGAAGAATTGGGCTTTAATATTCTGTAGTTTTGAATGAAATTTTGTAGATAAGATTGGATTATTTGGTTGTAGTTTTGAATGAAATTTTGTAGATAAGATTGAGTTTCCTATATTCTCTATTTTTTTTATTGCTTGTAGATAAGATAAGTTGTGAAAGTTTTGAAAGTTGGAGGAAAGGTATCTGCATTCTTCTATTTTAAATTTTAGCATATGCTTGATTTGTTGATAATCTTCTTCTTTATTATATTTTCTGAAATCTCTCTCATCTTCCTTTGTTTTGCAAAAAAGGTAATTGTTCCTCCTGAGGTTAGATATGGTCAAAAGAGAATGATTGAAATCCCAGTAAGTCCCTAACTTTAAGTTGTAGATATTTTTTAAGTTTCGAGTATGATATTTTTCCATTGCATAAAGTAAGTCAATCATGTACATTTTCCTTGTGCGTGACTTTTTGTCATTGTTGTATCTTAACACTTATTTTTATATTTTGAAAATTGATGTTATCGCCCTTTATTCTATTTTATAGGTTGACTTGCTTAAACATGGCTTATTAGACCCTTAGTTCTCGATCTTTAAACTTGAAAGCTCAATGTATAGATTAAATAATGTACTTTGTTGAAAGGTTACCTATTAAATAATTTGTCACTTTTGTGTTTGTTGAAAGTTGAGTTTTGTATACAAAAGCAATAGTTGAGATTTTATTTTGTGCATGTACATGTGAAAGAGAAATGTTATTGTAATTTGTGAGGAGTGTTCAAATGAAAGGTCATAGTTGAACATATGAAATTTTTAATGAATATATTGAGTTAATAAATCTTAAATGTATAGTGTTTATTTAATTGATGTAATTGTATTGTTGGAATATAAGACAAAAAATGAGAATATCAATTGAGGCATTTAATTTGGAGAAAAAAAAGACATATACTTAACAAATAAAAAACGTCAAGAGTTATCATATATGATACGTAATCAATGTCAATAATCAATAAACTTGACATACTACCAATGTCAAGTGTATTATCTTTTTTCACACGAAAATTGTATTAAGAAACATTTGTCTTGACGTTTTTTCGAAGTCAAGTTAATTATCACACTATACTTGCCAGTCGAATATTCAACGCTTTTATAAGCGTCAGATATACTCTTTACTTGACATTAGAAAAACGTCAAGCAATCCAATTTATGTAGTAGTGCCATCATTTAAAAAGAAAAGAAAAAAATTCTCATTGGATTCTCAGGCAAGGAAAAGACCATGATTGAAGAAGATGGAGAGAAATTAATTCACCGTGCACTTCACTCACAAGACACATGTTCATGTCTAAAAAGTTCCGCTTAGTGGAACTCTCATTTTCAAACAAAGATCAACTTAAGAAAAAAGTAAGTGTTAGGAAGTAAAATGCAAGGTTTTGTACATAATGTAATATCCATATGTACATCAACATTTTCATAATCAATGCTGTGCTCATTGCATATAGCTTTATTCAATTCAAGGCTTTTGTTTGTATCTGCAACACATCAATTCTATACACCTCCACATGTTATATTGGTATACACAATACATGAACAGATTTCAAATACTTCATCGTCGCTTTCCAAATAGATGGAGATTGTTTCTTTTCTAATTCCCAATGTACCATAAACTACTTGCAACTTTGCACTTGTTCTTCTAGGAGTCTTCAACGCGCATGCAGAAGAAATCAAGAAATTAAGCACTCTAACTACGTTAATTTTGAGGACACAAGCATGCATGTTCATAACTTGGAGAATCTCCAAGTTTCAGCAATCTCTTACTTGAATCTGATCATGAATTTGTTGTGGATCATCGCTAGAGACTTCACTGCTATTCTCCGGCTTTAGAATGGATCGTGGGATCCAATTATGATGAACTTGAAAGAAATTTTAGAGGAATTGAGAGTTTATTTGGTGTGAAGACTTTTTGAGAAAGAACAATTATTTTCAAATTAACAAGTTGCATGAACCTTACTTGCCAAAATTTATTTTGTTTATAGAAGAAAGCAGACAAATAGGATTGCATCTCAAGATGACACCAAATCAACATCAAATAAGTGGGAAATTAGGTGTGGGAAAAGTGGGATTTTCCTACTAACCCTAATATTTAAAAAATTGAATTTCACAAAATCAATTTTGAAATGAGCTTCACGAATTCAATTTTAAAATGAATTTAAATAATTAGTTTTAAATAAAATTTATTTCTTTTTAAAATAATTTTAAATAAGGAAAATTCTTATCTATAGAAAAATCCCAAAAATATTTACATTTTATAGCAAAAATTCAAAAAGTGTTTTATACTTTTTGAACTTTTTGCTATAAAGTGTAAATATTTTTAAATATTTTTTATTTTTAAAAAGACCCCTTTAAATAAAATTAATAATAATTTAATTAATAAAATTAATTTAATATCAAATATTAAATTAATAAAACACCAATCCTGAATATGAATCCTCATTCACGTGTACAATATTTAAATTTTAATATTTACAACTCTCCAATTTCGTTTAATTCAATAATTAAACTATATAATTACGTCAACTTTATCATATATAATTAACTACAATTCTTTAAATCGAATTTGAACGTTTCAAATTCTCATCGCATTGTTTTAAGGTTTAATTCGATATGAGCTAGCAGAGGGACCTACTAGACTTACAGGTCATGTGCTCCAACGACCCGAGATGAACTGGCTAAACTCTTTAACCTAATTAACCAACATTTGTTAACTACAAATACACTCCACTAAAGCCTAATAGCTGCAATGTCCTCACTGTAGATATATTTTTGTCTAATTGATTTAACCATGATTAGTAAGTTGATTATTCACAGGTTGTTCGTAATTATAGTTGGGTCAAAATTACTGTTTTACCCCTATAATTACATATTGCTCCTTAAGTCCCACTGATCCTCTGATGAATAATTGGTTTGTGGTCCAACCACTAAACCGAGTCCCTCTCAGACCAATGAGAAGGTAGGACCCCTTGTTCACGGCCTAGAGTCAACACTTAAAAGACAACCTATCTACTATCCTTAGAGTTGGGTAGGAGTGAATTTCATCTTGCAGGACTATGTCCCCAACTATCTATTTAGTCTTATCCCTAAAATGGAAGGCTTATTGAGTCGGCGATGTTGAGTCACTCTCACCCATTCAGATTAAAGGATAATCCTGAATAAACAAGAGTTCATAGTTAGCTCAAGATCGAGTCACCTAGATCATCGAATTAAAATAGTCAGTCTTATCAGTAAACGACGTTATAAAGTAAAAGTGACTATTTCATGGTCCGGTCTTATCAAACTCATTGCATAGGATGCCTCCACTCGCATGTCTCCACATGAACAATTCAGGATCACATTGTTTATATCAAATACAAAGTGAGCCGCATCCATAGTGTCCCCAGGTTAAGATACTCAGTCTTATCCATATACATAGACTGTTTTGGCTATTACTCGAACTTGATCAACTTTTATGTCTCCATATAAAGTTCAAGTATTCATGTTATAGCTATGGGTTCTTAGTTTATTGGGTTTATGGTAAAAAAAAAGTGCAATTCACATATTCAATAACATTTTTATTGAATAAACTCAATAACATCTTTACTGAATAAACTCAATAACAATTTTATTGTAAAATAAAATATGTTTAAAAGTTTACGAACCACGAGTTTTAAGATATATAACCCATCAGTTCTCTTTTATTTATCTCATTTTTCTTTGTCACTGAAAAATCGTTAACACATTGAGGCTCTGTTTGGTAACCATTTTTGTTTTTTAAAATTAAGCCTATGAACACTATTTCCACCTCCAAATTTCTTTATTTATTATCTACTTTTCACCAATGGTTTAAAAAACCAAGCTAAATTTTGAGAACTAAAAAAGGTAGCTTTCAAAAAATTGTTTTTGGAATTTGGAATTTGGCTAAGAATTCAACCAACGCACTTAAGAAAGATGCAAATCATCGTTAGAAATGTAGCTGACATAGACTTAATTTTCAAAAACAAAGACAAAAAACTAAATAGTTATCAAAAGAGATCTAAATAAAACACACGAAGATTTGAGTGCTATTTACCTAGATTGAACCAGTCTAAAAAATTGGGAGCACACTAAATCAATTTTTTAAAAATATATATAAGGACAACCATAAGA
This sequence comes from Benincasa hispida, assembly GCF_009727055.1. Taxonomy (NCBI): domain Eukaryota; kingdom Viridiplantae; phylum Streptophyta; class Magnoliopsida; order Cucurbitales; family Cucurbitaceae; genus Benincasa; species Benincasa hispida. Next base: position 45,795,217 of record NC_052350.1, on the reverse strand, counting down.
ATCCCAATACTAATGAGGGCTTTGGTGGAGGCAAAAAGGTGGATTAGGAGAGGCAAAAATGGGGTTTTAGTGGGGGTTTTGCATGCAATGGGAGTTGCAAGTATGAATGTGTTCACATAAGGATCTCATTGATTTAACCTTTTCCCATTGGTAAACTTGAATGTAGCACCAAATTTTAGTTAATATTAGAGAAAAACTTGGATGCGCATCCCAAGTATGGTCTTGTCACGTGACATTTTTATTTTGTATTTTTTATTATTATTTTTATTTTTTTTTTGGTAGAGAAGTGGGAGCACAGACTACACCTAATCATTGTTCTTAATATTATCACTTTATTGACTATTTTTTCCCACAATTTTTTTTCCTGATTTGACTCATCAATAATTTTTGTTCCATTCAGGCGTACACACATGTATATGTATATCAGATTAACATTCGACTTAAATCATTTGCAGTAGAAGTATATAATCAATACGTTTTCTATTACTTTTGTAAGCATCCATAGTAACTATTTTGATTTGTGATGTATTGTTAAAAGAATTACCTGGATGTATAACCATTTTGATTTGTGATTAAAAAAAAATTTAGACATTTTAATTAGTTTCATATATTTGTTTTTGAATTGAATGAACTAGTTGGTACTATGCTTTTTTGTTATCAAGTATGTTTTAAGATGAGTTAAAGTCTGAAGTTATAGAATGCGTTCATCACTATGATTTCTAATATTTAATTATAAATTGCATTTAGACATTTTCTTTTAAAAAAAGTTGAATTAACTATTTTAAATTGAGAAGTGATCCACTTGGAATCTCAAGATGAAAAATGTTCCACATTTTAGAACATATTGGTAATTCATTTTCTATTGATGTCACAGACCGGTAAAGTTTTAGATTTGTCATTCTTTCTTCATTTTCTTCTCTGAAGGCTTTTTCCTCTTATTCTTCTCCGTTGGTTTGTGCGAGGTTTTCTTTTTCTTCCTTATCCTCCTCCTATTCTTCCTCTTGCACCAACTTGCATGTGCTGACAGTGAGCACCCAAATATCGGAGAGCAAGACTAACAAAGAATGAGAGAGTGAGATAATAAGAGAGAGGAGAGCGATTTGTGACAAAAGGAAATAGTGTGTGAGGGGACGAGAGAGTTCCAGGTGTGTGCAAAGTCTTGTTTTGGTAATTTAACCCAAATTTGGCGTTAGTGTCAAACAACCTTATTTACCAATCTCATTTTCCCTCATCTGAGCAATCCATACAAAATCCTCTTTTAAATTTAACCTAAATGAGTAAGATTGGCAAAATTCCCCACGAGGCTCCACCCCGATCGGGGAATTCCCAGTTTTTTTTGGGGATATGAGTCAAACTGAGGATCTTTTTAAGGTCTCCATTGGGGGATAGGGAAGGATGGGAGGGTATCCCCGCCCTAACCCTGACCCCAACCCCAATTAGATTTTAAAAATATATATTTTTAAATATATATTAGGTATTTAACTTTTTACATTTACCAATTTTTAATTTAGCCTAATCTAGCCCAACTAAAGTGTCCAACCCAAAACGAACCCTAATTTAGCCTAGGTATTAAGAGGGGAATCCCATGAGGTTGGGAGTGGGTCCCTTTCTTCGACGAGGAATCATCACTCCCATTTCTGCCTTCAAATAGCAGGGACGAAAGTGGGGATGAGATAAATTTCCCCATTGACAATGGGGATGGAGAATCCGTATCCTGTCCCGACCTTGTTACCAACCCTACAAATGAGGTGTGGGTTTGAAATATAGGAAAAGTTGACTTTCATTAAAACATAGTCAACTAGGGCAAGTTACAGAAAGAAAAAATAAATCAGCTTCTTCTTCAAGTGAGCGCCGCAGAGTCTCCGTCCACATCTCTTCTTCTTCGTTGTGCAGCCACCGGGCAACCAGACCTCAGCGCCGCCGTGATCCGCCTCCGCCTCCCTTCACGCCGGCCGCTGGGTTCTTTCCCCTCACTCTTAATCTTTCTCTCTCTCTGTTCACTGCCGCCGTAGCCTCGCCACCGCTGTGGAACGCGCCAATCACTTTGCAGTCACAGCCACTGCCTTCTTCAGTCGCCGGTCACCGCCTGCCACCGTCGAGGTCCACGCGCACCAGGAAGCCAACAACGCTGTTTTTCTCGGGCATTTGTCTACGTTACCCACGACTGGTTGCACCTTGAATCGACTTACCTGCTTGGTTCTAGCTTCCTATCTCAGTTTTCATCAGTTTGGAACGTTATACAGCAAGGTACTGAGTTTTCTTTGGTGATTTTTTTGTTTTGTTTCGCTGGGTTGTTTTGCTTTATTCTTTTCACTAACGGAGAAGAAAATGAAGAACAATTTCTTTTTGGTTGATTTCTTCTTCCACCACTATTCAACCAGCCTAAATGAAAACGTGCAACGAAGAATGTATACCTCACAAATTAGGAAAAAAAAAAAAACCGGTTGAATCAATGAATAAGAAGGAATAAGATTTATATCATTCTTATCTGAATCAATAAATAAAGTGGAAACAATGTTTAAGAAGATGAATAAAGCCACAAAAAGAAGTTTGTTGGCTGTGAAAAAAAAAAGGATTGAATGGCAATGGCCGATGAGTCTCTTGGTTGGTTGATTATTATCCCTCATGCGGCAGGGTTGGCTTGCGATTGATGAAATTTTATGTCTGAGATTGAGGCCGACGATATGGATGAAATTGGTGCGGTGGAATCCATGGATAAACTTAATAGCCTCCGTATAACCTCTTTAGATGACGATGACATTCATGATGATGAAGAATTGCAAGATGACCATGACACTGATGATGATGATGATGAAGAATCAAATGAATCAGTGGTTTTGGGTTTCGTTGCAAAGCCCAAAAATTCTTGGTCTCTTCTTCCTCAGCTATTTCCAAGCAAGGCTGGAGGAGTACCGGTGTGTAAGCATAATCCATATCTCTATCATTTGAATTTCTCTTTTATATTATAAATGTTGATCAATTTTCTGTGTGAACTTCATTGTTGTTTGTGGTGTATCTGGTGATTGAAAATGGATGTTTTTTCCATTCTTCTTGTAAGATCGAATCGTACTGAAGTTGGATGACTATTATTTGTATAGAATTATTAGTACTGGTAAACCAAATTACGTATTTGATTGAATAAATAAATGGCACCTCAGGCTTGGTTGGATCCCGTGAATCTGCCGTCTGGAAGGTCTTGTGTTTGTGATATATGTGGAGAGCCTTTGCAGTTTTTGCTCCAGGTATTTGTTCGGTCTCAAAATTTTCATGTGTTTTCTTTTGCTGTCTCCTTACATCTTATGCATTTCAATCTAAATTCTAAATTCTCTAAACAATTAGGGGGTGTTTTGCCCAAGGAGTTGAAGTTGGGAGTACCACTCCTTGTTTGGCCTAAGGAATTCATGGACCTTACGACTAAAAAAAGGTCAAATTTAGTCTTATTAACTCCTTACACTATTGGCCTTATGACTAAACAGTTGTCCGGACTTCACAACTCTACTCCTTGTCCCAAATGTCCATTTAGGAACTAAAATAGGAAGAAAGATTTTGTAAACTACTCTCCAATTTTAACAACTCCACTCTTTGCCTCAAACGCCCCTAAGTAACTAAAATAGGAATAAGGATTTTGTAAAATGATAGTCCAATGGCTCTATATGTGTGGGAAAACTCAATAAAATTACTTTATCGATTTTGCAACATGTTGTGGATTTTGGAAATACCTTTTGTACATTTTTTAAGGTGTGAGATCATATAGTTTCTTTTCATTGTAAACGATTATTGTCATTCCACATGGAAGTATAGCTTATGATGGTTTGTTCCTGTTCATTAAATTGTTAGATTTATGCTCCTATTGTGGAGAAGGACTCAACATTTCATCGAACATTATTTGCGTTTATGTGTCCATCCATGACTTGTCTTCTACGAGATCAACACGAGCAGTGGAAAAGGAAGTCTGATAAATCATCTCGGAGGTATTACTAGCTGGCTTTCTAATGAAATCATTTTACTTGATCATCAACCTACATTTTAAAATTTTCTTAATACTTTGTAATTGTTTTTGGAAGTGTGAAGGTTTTCCGCGGCCAATTACCCCGTAGTAATCCCTTTTACTCGAGTGAACCCCCAAAACATGATGGGAGTGACAAAGCTTGTGAATCGGGAGGTCGTTTTGATTTATTCTTCCTTCTATCGAAGTCCTCAAATTACTTTAATACATTATTGTTCTTTAAAATTGCACTGATTTATAACATGTCTAGCATATGTGATGTTGTTTTAGTTGCACGTTGTAACTGGTGTGGTACTTGGAAAGGAGACAAAGTTTGTGGCAAGTGTAGAACAGTACGCTATTGTTCTGAGAAACATCAGGTATCCTATTTGCAGCGTTGCTGCCAGCCTGCAAGTACAATTTCTTGTATTTTGAACTCTTAACACTCAAAACCAAATTAACTTCTTGATTGAGATCCTCAATACTCTATTCTATATATCTTCAGGCCATCCATTGGCGTACTGGGCATAAAACTGATTGCCAACGGATGTGTGTGTCTTCTCAGTTGTCAAGTTCTAGACTGACTAACAGTCATTCCGAAACAGACATTGAGAAAGGTTGGTGAAGAGAAAAATTCTGTGTATTAATGAGATAATAGGAAGATGCATATGTTTTATTTGGTTTTTTGGATTTGGTCCTTGCCCTGGATTTGTGGTTTCTTTTGCCCTCCATACATGGCTTGGACTTCTTAGTATTTGTTCTTTCTGCAGAATATTTGAAGGATCATCAATAGCTTAGATAAATGTTCTTTGTACAATTGGATGAAATGTGATATTTAGTTTACATTTAAATCTAGTAGAAGCTCTAGGATCAATTGCCTGACTAAGATGTACGGGAAGTATCGTTCCTATATAGTAGCACACTAGCACTTACCCAAAAGATTATTTAAATCTGGTAGAAGCTCTAGGATTGAATTGCTTGACTAAGATGGCTGGGAAGTACTGTTTCTTATCCCCAAAAAAAGGGAAAAAATATTTGTATGGGAAGTAGCTCTTAAAATTTAACCGAGAATTATTTGTTTTTTCCGACAGTTTCAAGCAAGCATCTTTGGCCTGAATTTGAGATCATGCATGAATACGAGAGTGAGTTCGACATTGAAATATCTCATGACAATTCTTATGCAAATGCTATGGTTTGTAAGGATAGGATGGATGACTCGATGAAGTCCTTGTTGGCCAATTTTGAGGTATTTATCTTTATGGTATCCTATCATTTGAAAACTTTAGTCGTCTTTGGTAGTGGCCTTAGTGTCTCTTGTTGTATCTCTATTTCTTAGAAGTTGTTTAACTATTTTGAAGTATTGAAGTTCCTTTTGTAATATCAAGTTGGGTTTCTTCATATAGGAGGCTTCTTTTGTTGTCTGTTTTTCTTCTTTTTTATATTGTTTGTTCGTATTCTTTCATTTATATGTGAAAGTGCGGTATTTCATTAAAAGGGTAAATTGTTTTGTTGCTAAATTTTATGAAATTTTTGGTATACAGGGAGATGATGATAGAAAGTCTTGGGCCTCTTTTCAAGGTCGCTTATCAAAGGCACCTGAACAAGTGTTGAGGTAATATTAGCGTTTCAAGTTTTCTACTGAAATTTTACTAAGTTGATTGAACTTGATCATGTTCAAAGATCCCTGGCCAAAGGAACTTTGATCATGGGCTTGTGATTATTCATACAGAACTGCAAATCACAAAAGTTGATCATTTGCATGATATTTTGTAAATTATGAATGAAGCAAAAAAATTCTCTTGCCTTAGATGCTGTTTGAATCAGGGGACTAAATAAAATTAAAATCTTATAGTTATTAGCATATAAACATAGCCTATTCGTATATTTGCAAGTGGTGCTACCACACCCGATGATAAAAAAAAAGTTGATCATTTGCATGATATTTTGTAAAATATGAATGAAGCAAAAAATTCTCTTGCCTTAGATGCTGTTTGAATCAGGGGACTAAATAAAATTAAAATCATATAGTTATTATCATATAAACATTTTAGCCTATTTGTATATTTGCAAGTGATGCTATGACACCCGATGATCAAAACGTGCAGTTACATTTTTACTTGACTAAGTTTTTCATGTCAATGTCAGTAAATTATTAATATCATTAATAAAAAAAATGGAAACAGATATTGTAGAGATGTGGGATCTAAACCTTTATGGCCAATGCCAAGTGGTCTGCCTTCCAAAGAAGATATCCCAAAATGCAGTTACTGCAGTGGTCCCATGTGTTATGAATTTCAGGTAAGCCCTGCCCCCTCTTTCTTCTGGTTTCATATTTGGATTATTTAGTTTCGAGCATTATAGATAATTCGTATTGGGTGACAACAGATCTTGCCTCAGTTGCTTTATTATTTTGGGGTAAAGAATGACGTGGATTCACTCGACTGGGCGACAATTGTTGTGTATACGTGTGAAGCATCCTGTGAGTCAAGCATAGCTTATAAAGAGGAGTTTGCTTGGGTTCAACTCTCTGTTCCATCTGCTGTTCACCAGTAATATTTTCATCAGTTTTGTTCTTTAGCAATTCTTATGGCCATATGATGAGTATGCTTTTTGTTTACTTTTCCATTCTTTCTCAGAATGTTAAATTATAGAAATAAATTATTTTGTGCCTTTTCTTCTTTTCTGTAGTCTATAAATGTTGCCATTATCATAATTTTATGTATTTTCTGAATTTTCTTTTAAGAAAAAACTGGATATGGTATATAACATTAAATTATGATTAAGGAAGATGGGAAGGAAAGAAGCCAAAAGGAGATTACAAGAACCTCCTTCAATTGGTTGAAATTTTGTTTATATCATAGTTCAGTTATCTTTGTTGTTGAATAAGTCTTTCTTTTCTTCCAAGCCGCATATGCCAGAATTGAAGCCAAAGATCTTTCTTTTCATTCTTTAAAGAGTGGCCAATGTGTAGAAAGAAAGAGTTGTTTACATAGGGGAAGATATGGCTTCGTGACTCAAGGGGAACCATGTTTTCTCCACTTACAGCCATGAATCCATAAAAAACTTATTCGGCATCATTAGTACTTTTGAATCTTGCTCGGGTGTTTGTCCATAAATCACCACAAATCAGAAATTATGGGTATTAATATGGATCTGGAAGAAACTCAAAGCATTGCTGATCTATATGGCTGCAAGGTTGGTTCTTGGCCCGACTCCTACTTGGGTCTTCCCTTGAATAGAAAGCCGAGAAACCAATCTTTCTGTTCCCTTATTGTTGAGAAGATTGAGAAGAGACTCAAAACCTGGCCATTGTCTTACATATCCAGAGGTGGTAGGTTAACCATCATTCAAGCCACTTTGAGTAACCTCCCTACATACTACCTTTCTCTCTTTTAAATTATCGAGTAAAGTGGCTCACTCGATTGAAAAGCTGTATAGAGACTTTCTGTGGAAGGGGAAAGATGGGTCTGGTTTGCACCTTGTTGGCTGGGATAAAGTCACCAAACCAATAGCCCATGGTGGGCTGGGGATTACTAATCTGAAACTTAGAAATGAAGCCCACCTTGCTAAGTGGATCTGGAGATTCAGGTTAGAGAGTAATAATGCTCTTTGGAGAAGGCTCATCGTGGCCAAATATGGTTCCTCCCATAGAGATACCAAAGCTGGAAGCCTGGAACCATCTCTTTAAATACTGTGAAAGGCCCTTGGAAGGTCATTTCCCCCCTTCAGCCATAAGTGGATCAACACGTTGCTGTGACAGTGGGCAATGGGCGTTCGGTTGCTTTTTGGCATGATATTTGGGTGAACTCAACCCCTTTGAAAGTTGCCTTCCCTAACCTTTTCGTTCTCTCCCTTGTCAAGGAGGCTTCGGTCTTCAACTCTTGGAAGATAAGGGAGAGCTATTGAGACCTAAAGCTCCATAGGAACCTAAATGATTTGGAGATAAGCGAGTGGGGTGTTCTGTCCCTCTTGCTAACTGACTTCCGGCCACAACAGTCTGAAGAGAAATGGTTCTGGAAGCTTGAGCCATCTGGGTTTTTCTCCACCAAATCCTTGATTTGCCTCCAATCATAGTACAAACTCTACATCTGCGAGGGGCCCCTTCAAATCCATCTGGTTAGACCACTTCCGCAAAAAGATAAAATTCTTTATTTGGGAGTTCAGTCACAAGGCTGTTATCACTCATGCTAAACTTCAACGTCGTTTGCCATTTATGACAATTTCTGCAGGTTGGTGCACTCTTTGCAAGAGGCAACGGGACACAATATCATCTTTTCATCCTTTGCTCTTTCTCCAAAAGATTTTGGGATCTCGTCCTTAGCTCCTTTAATTGATCTGTGGCTTTTCCTGGGGACATCAGTAGTTTTCTTTGCCTCATTTTCTTGTGGTCGACATGGTCGGATTTTCAACGGCAAATGTCAACAAATAGACCCCTTCATTGATCACGTTATTTTCATTGCTATATCTTGGTGTAAATTGTCTAAAGATTTCAAGTATTATAGTTTTGATTCTCTTTTGTCCAATTGGAGATGTCTTTTGTAACTCCTTTGGATTGGGGTTATTTTCTATCCCTCTTTTGTAATTTTACTCATCAATGAAATTTTCTCTTATCAAAAGAAAAAAGGGAAACCATGTGTTGTGAAGTCCCTAACAAGAAAGTGAATTTAAGTACAAATTAGTTGAATCCAAAACTCGAAGTCAACTTGTGTTGACTAAAGAGCATTATTGATGGCAATCTCATTCCATGGTGGCCATCTACTTAGAATTTAATATCTTATAAGTTTCTTTGATACCCAAATGATGTAGGGTCAGATGGATTTTCCTATGAGATTAGTCGAGATGTGCATAAACCGACTCAGACAGATACAAATATAAAAAAGAAAAAGAAAAAGATGTACAATCTAGTTTAGATGACTACAATTGTAATTGTTACAGATGTATGGAGATAGGACAATTCCTTGAATCTTGCTTCATTGTTCCTACTTGTAGATTCGTGTAGGAGGGAACACAAAAATCGAAAGAAAGACACCTAGATTGCATATCAATTTGGGTTAAAAGAGGTTTAGGTTGGTTGTTTGACATGAAGGATTAAACACTTAATGCAAATTGGTTGGTTTTGGGGTTTGGCTAAACCAAATTGTATATACCTAAATTGACCGATTAACCAGAAAGACAAATTACCTACCTAAGTATTACTCAACTAGTTATGACATTTGCCATTGTCTAGAAGGTTAGACATTCAATCTCAGACTCGATTGAACTTTAGAAATAAAAAATCAATATCAACTATAAGTTGTGGTGGGCTTCCTTTTTTAGTTTTCTCCTTGATTGTCTCTGATCATAGTACAAACTATCCCTCCCTCCCACCCAAGAGAAGTTGAACAATGTTCGAAACTGTAGAGGTTTAAAAAGTGTTGACCTTGATTCTTATAATATTTATCGAATCATACAGTTGATTGTCTGAATTTGAAATGCGAGTAGATTTGTTAGATCTTCTCGTGCATGATTTCCTAAGTTTAAGAAGTATATTGAAGAGGAGAATATACCTAGCAATAGTTTTTTATGTCTTGATTTTTCAGTCAGGTGAAACTCTAACTTTTAAGTTCAAGTAAACTATGTTGCAATCTTCTAAACTTTCAAATGTCTTCTCAAACTTTTGTTGCATGAAGCATTAAATATGTAGAGTTTCACATAATTGGGATGCAAATATAGAATATTATTGTTATGTATAATTTATTCAATACAATCATTAAACTTAGCAAACCGTGCAAGAGAAAATCTAAGAGCATTCGAATTCAAATAATTTTACTCAAAACACATATTTCAAATCCATAATATGTGCAAAAATTTACCTTCAACACCAACTCATATTTTAAATGCTTAACTAGATATACAATAATTAATATAAATCGATGAAACATTACCAACCGTCAATGTCTAATACATTTTCAATCTTCCATTGTTTAAACATCAAATTCTCTAACTATGATCTCCTTAGTGATTTTCTAGTTATTTATCCTTGATCTCGTTTGAATCATTTTTGCTAGCATAAATTGCTAAAATATCCTTTGCAATTGTATTTCAAGAAGGGAGAACAAACTTAGATACTAATAAAGTGACTGTTCCCTCCACAAATATAATGGATTACTCATCAAATATGATAGATCTTTCAATAATGAGTTTTCTAGCATTCTCTGCACTAAAATTGCTTACTTTGGTGGTTTATTTATTGTTTTCTCTCATTACTTTTGAACATCATTCTTGATGAGATGCATATTTTGTTTTTGCTCATGGACGTTTTTTAAACTGTAACCATTAATATGTAATCTCATTATTACTGCTCCATTCATCGTTATATCTGGTCTATGATTTATCTTCATTACAATTGAACAATATGATAAAATGATCCCATACGTATTATAGATATTTCTTTCTTCTTTCATTCCTTTGATTGTGGATTTGTTGGTGGTAACATCTCAACAAATTTATCTAAATCATCATTATCTAAAGTGACATGATCTTCATTTCTTGTTGCCCTATCACTTATCTTTTCACCCATTTTCACCCATGACAAGTAGAACACTAAGAAGTAAAACAATATTTCTTTAGTGGGGTTGGTTGATTTTTTTTTTTTTTTCCTTTTTCTCCGTTAGTGGACTAGAAATGTCATTTTGACTCTTTTGACCGTTAGTTGATTAACAATAAAATGAGTAGAGTGAGAAAGTTCAATCAACCAAACTAATATTATTTAATTTATGTATTTTGTTATATCAACATTTTCAAACTATTTAAAAAAATTTATCAAAGACTAAAAGTTCTATTTTTAAAACCTTATGGACTAAATAGACATCAATCTCAAACTTCATGGACTAAAAATATATTTTATCAATTTTTTTTACTAAACAAAATCCGACAAATAAATGATATTAAATATGATAAACAAAGTAAACAGTAAATTGATACTCAATTCTCAAAGACTAGTTACGGTGTGAAGGGATTCAAATTTTGGAAGACTAAAAGTGGTTTTCATTTAGGGCCGGAAAATGAAGTCTAATTCAACTTCTCAAGATCTATTTGGACTTTTACGTGTTTAAAAATGTGTTTTTAAATACTTAAAAAGTCAATTCAAATCGATCCCTAGTCTTTTGAATTAATTGACTAGTTTTAGTATATGTAGTTTGGTTCGGTTTAACCATACTCGAAATAGACCAATTTTGCTTGTTTTTAGTTCCTACACTCCAAATTGCTTACATGGACAGATGGCTGGTTGGTTTAACAGGCTAGGTCGATTTTTTTCCCTATTTTTGCTTGTACCCCAAATTTGGAGTGGAATTTCAAGCATCTTTAATAGAGAAGGCTTTGTGGTTGGATAGGTGAATACAAAATAATTGGAGGAGGTAAGAGCTATATGTAATATTAAACAAGCCTAAGAGCTATTTTGTTACAAAAGTTTATGTGTTTAGTTCTACCTATGAATTTCTATGATTTGTTCTTTAATTTTTAAAAATAATTTTAAAACTTCAAGTCAAGTTTTGAAAGCTAAAAAAAAAAAAGTTTAAAATTAATGTAAATATATATATTTTAAAAACTCCGCAAACAATAACCAAAAATGGCCTAAATTTTTGTGAATAAATTTTCATGGACTTTGGTTGAATGAAGAGTATGTATATGACAAAATAAATCTATGAAGCACATATATTTCATATGAGACAAAGAATCTGTATCAGATACTAATACTTTCAGATACTTTCTAGATACGACACGTGATTAGACATACCTATTTTTATATTTACCTTTTTCTAAAAAAAAAAAAAAAAAAAAGCAACTCATCTCATCTCTCCCAATTTAAAACTAGGCAACCTATTAAAAAAGTTAACTACTCGAGTCCAAAACTAAAAGGAAGAAAAAACATAAAAGATCAAACTTTAGATTCATCTAATCTTCATATTCACATTTGAGTCCTACAAAGCCTTCCAAAATATAACTCACTTGAATATCTTAAAAAATTCAACAAAGAAGTTCTTCGTTTATCTTCAAACTTCTCCCTCTAATCTTCTTTTTCTTCTCTAATCAATATGAGTCACTTTTCTATTACATTTTATTGACTATTGTACTTCAATGTCTTAGATGGTGCTTTTTTTTTTTTTATTGTACTTAAGTATTTGTATTATATTTTGTACTATTGTTATTAACTTGTATGCTAAATTTATCTATATCTTAGATTTTTTAAGAAAAAGAAAACGTATCTTCAATGTACCAGTATCCTAGTTTTTTAGAAATTGGTGTATTGTCGTATCCTATCATATCCGTATTTCATATCTGTATCAGTGTCTGTGCTTCATAAAAATGTATAATAAAATTGCTTCTTATAATTTTTTTTAGTACAACAATTGTGAGATAGGAGATTGAACCTTCGACCTTTAGGAGCTGTTTGAATTAAGGTTTTGTAGATGTCTGAGAATAAATTATGTCTAAGAATAGGATGTTTGGGAATAAGATGTCTGAGAATAAATGATTACCGTGTTTAGTTATATATGAGAATGGGGATTTGATGTTTGAGAATGTATTATACTTTTTTATGCATTTATAAAGTTTGAAATTAATTTTATTAATTTCAACAATTAATTTTCGTTTGTTAATTTATTTTTATTACATTAGTTATTAAATCAATTTTAAGCCATTAAAATTTAACTAAGTTTACCCACTTACCCTCCAATTTAATATATTTATTATCAATTAAATTTTTTATATTGCACATATATATTATCAATTTTTATTTTAAAAATATTGGTAATTAATTTAAATATCTATTTTTTTTTTGTAGTTTTGTTAATTGAATAGTTAATTAACTCCTTGATTAATGTCAATTATAAGTTGTACATATATATATATACAAAAGAAGTTGATATAAACTAGCTTATTTTAAATCATCAAACAATGTTTTTAATTTTTTTAAAAAAACTATTATTATAGATTAAACTAGAAGTACAAGTGTACAAGATTGTTTAGTTGGAAAAATTAACTTATTTTATTATTAGTTAATTAGTTATTTATTTTAAAAAACTAGTTAATAATTTTAATAAATAATTTATGATGTTAATATATATTACCAATAAAAAGGGATTTAAGCCAATATAGTTATGGTTATTCATATTTTTTTTGAAAAAAAAATTATGATTTTTCATATTAATTCATAATAATAGAATAAATTATTATATTAGCATTATTATTAATAAGATTAATTATATATGTCAATTATAAATTTAATTTAAACCTATTTATAAAAATTAAATATATTAATTACTATCAACAAAGAAGAAAAAAAATAAAATGAAAAGATAAAAAGTAAGAGAGAGAAAAAAATCATTGGAAATGGAGAAAACCCATCTATTTGGGTGGTTAATGAAAAATCTCAATGGATGGGAATATGAAATGTCTTAAATAAGATATTCACATTCCCAAGGTTAAAAACTTGTACCAAATAAAATATCATTTCTCATTCTCACCTCTTATTTCCATGAACCAAACGGACGATTAATGTTAAAGATTATGCCAATACCATCGAGCCAAACTCACTTTAATAGATTATAGTTAAGGGCTTCTACTTCCTTTATATTGCCCAACCCCAACAACACTCTTCTAAAACATGATTATAAGCATATAAATAATTTCTCGAAATATTTAGCCATTATATTAGTCGGGGAATGCGAGAGAGTTGTAGCTCATACAATATTTATTTTGAAAGATGCATCTATTTAATTAAAGTCGAGTTGTAGCCAACATGAGCATGACTCAATTGATTAAAACATATATTCTTGATTAAGAGGTTAGAAGTTTGAATCTTCCTCCCTCACATAGTTGTACTAAATAAAACAAAAACTTTTTAAGACTAGTTTCCATTTGGTCCTTTTATTTTAAAATATTACACATTTAGTCCTAAATTTGAGTTTGGTTTCAATTTAATTGCTAGGTTTCAACATATTACCATTTTACTATTGAGAATTTAGTTTTGTTTCAAACTGGTTCTTAGGTTTCAAGATTTATACTCTTAACCTCAATTTTTCATTAAATACTCACTTTCAATCATTAGTATGAATGTCTATCAATTAATTTAAAATAATTATGAAGTAAAATTTCAAATTTATTTTTAATAATGATGAAAAATAGTAAAAATTTATTAATTAGAATTCTTTTAACTAGGTCATATTTACTAGCCTCTAATTAAATTGTTACAATCTTAATGAATTTTTTTGTATTATTAATAATTCATAGAATATTATTAAAGAGTGGAGAGCAAACACATGACCTTAATTAATAGACATTAACAATTAAGACAAAATGTGAGTATTTAGTGTAAAATCGAGATTAAAAGTGTAAATCTAGAAACACAATGACCAAAATTGAAACAAAACTCAAATTTCAAGGGTAAAATTAAAACATTTTAAAACTTAGGAACTAAGTTGAAACAAAACTCAAAATTTAAGAACTAAATATGTAACAATTTGAGACTTATAGACCACATAGAAACTAAACCCAGAATCTGAAGACCTATATTTGTGTAGAATAAAATAAAGGTGAGTTGTAGAGTATAGTGTAGCAATGTTGATTAGAATTTGATTTTGAGTTTTATTACATAATCATTTGAGTTAGGATAGTGTTTTCTTAATCAAAATGTCATGATTAGATTTAACATTGTGAAACAACCATATTTATTATATCATTAAAGTATCATAAATGTTATCTACTTATTTCTAACTTACAACTATTTCTTGCTTTGTTGTTTAGAAAGTCACCTTTTGGGCAAGCTTTTACAAGCTTTAATTTTTATTCTTTATGTACAAACTTTTTCATTCAATTATTTACAATTATTGGGTTTTAAATTAAAAGAATGTTGATGGGGAAATGTAAGTAATATTTATATTTCAAAATGGAGTGGTCTAACTTTTCATAGTGTAACTTTTTTTTTTTTTTTTTTTTAAAAAAAATGATGGTTTCACTTTTTACAATGGCAGCCATATTGTGAGATGGGTATACTTTTTTTAATTTTATTTTATTTTATTGATGGGAATGTCTAGTCCAAGATCACCACTATATCAATGATTTTTTTCTTTTTTTTACAATGAAACTTTTGAAAAATTATTCATAAAATTGGAAAATGACATCTAACATAAAGACAAATTTACATATTCAAAATTAAAATATCATTTTGGTCTATTTATTTTTTCAAATATTCTAAGTTTAGTTTTTATATTTTTAATAAATTGAAATACTAGTCTTTATGGTTAATTTATTGTTGATTTTTTAAAATAAAAATAAAAAACAGTCTCTATTAACATTTTTTTTAACTTGTGAAAATAAATTTACATGGCGTATTTTCTTATGTGAAACTTATTATTATTGTACAACTAATTTAAATAAAAAATTAACTTTGACTTATTACATTTAAGATTTATCTAAGAATCTAAAAAAAAGTAATCCTTTTAGCCTTTAAATTTTGAATTTAATTCTCAATTTAATCCCTGAATTTTAAAATATTACACATTTATCTCTAAATCTTGAGTTTAATTTTCAAAGAGTAATACTTAGGTGCAACCTAGACTTACCTAAGTCTCACGCTCCCCTTCTTCTAGCTATATATATTAATTATTTTTTAAAAAGTTAATAAATGTCCTTTAATTGGGTGCAGCAATAAGGACTACATCTAAGTTTTATTTATTTATTTATTTATTTTAAAATGTTATACTTTTATACTTAAGTTTTGAGTCTTATTTTTATTTGATCCCTAATATTTTAGGTTTTTACCATGAGTTTTCATTAATTCTCATTTTCAGTCTTTAGCATTAACTTTTTAGTTAGTTAATTTAAAAATAATTATGAAGTAAAATTTTAGCATTAATTTTAACAATGATGGAAAATTATTTAAAGCTAATTAATTATAATCATTGTATATCTTGAAATGTAAAGACTAAATAGAAACAAAACACAAAATGCAAGGGTAAAAAAGTAATATGTGAAACCTAGGGACCAAATGAAAACTAAACCCAAAACTCAAAGGTAAAAATAGAACATTTTGAACATATGAACCAAACATAAACTAGATAAAAAATTTAGGAACGAAAAATGTATATTTTCCTTTTTTATTTAAAATATAAAGATTAAAATTGAGATTTACTGAAAGTATATGAACTAAAATTGAATAATTGAAAGTATAAGGACTAAAATGAAATGAAACTCATAACACCAGATCTAAGAGATTATTCTAACCTATATTTTAGTCCAAAAGAAAGAAAGAAGGAAGCAAAAAGTAAGGTCTCTTTTTGGCACAACATAGAAAGTGTAAAGATAAAAGAGGAGAAAATGAAAATAGTAAGAGAGAACATAGTAAGGGAATCTTAAAAGGTTAGAGAAAGACAAATAAAATTAGAGTGAAAAACTTGAACCCACTTTCATCCAAAATTGTAAGGCAATTTTTGTCTCTTTAAAAGGATGGGTGTGTGTGTCACTTTCTTTGGGCATCTTTGCATTAAAAGTATTGCAATTGCATTCAATTCTATTACACTTTCTTTTTTCTTTTTTTTTTTTTTCCCAAATGCCATCTCTTTTGTTTCTTACCTAGCCCCTAAGGGCATTTTCGTAACTCTCTCACCTCGTTATTTTTCCTCGACTAAATTATTACGTTTCATTTACGTACTTTCACATCTGTGTCGACTTTTCTTCCTATACTTTTAGAAGATGTAAGTAAATGTTTGAGTTTTTCTGTCGTCGATTGAGTGATATGATGGATTATATCAAATGTGACGTTGATATTAAGTAGCAAGTTTTTTAACACATGAATAACAAAGGTTATTGAGATTAATAAATTAAATGCTAGACATGAATTAGTTGAAATTTAGAAAAGTTATATAGAGAAAATTGACATTAACATGAAAGTTTAAATAAAAAAAGACGAAGTCAAAGCGAGTATAGCTTAACTAACATATAGTATATGTTCGTGACCAGATCAAGAGGTTTGTGGTTCGAATTTCTTGTCTTTTATTCCACTAAAAAAAAATTAAAAAATTGAGTAGAAAATGTTGTGCTTTTACTTCTCTCTTTTCAATTTTTAATACGATTAAATGTCGCATTGTTTAAGATTTAGGGTTGACTGAATTAAAAATTTTATCTTAAAAAAAAAAAAATAGATTGGAGTGTCAAATATAAAAATGAAATTAGAAGAAATAGTTTTTAATTATCAAATGAGTTAAAAACACAATTCGATATCAAAATAATAATTATGGATATAAGGGTATATCTTAATCCATTATCTGAAACTAGATCTCAAAATTTCGAATTTCTTATAAATTAAAATTATTGTTATTATTTCTTTTAGTTGTTTCCTTAAATTATCCAAAATAATTTTTATCATGCAAACACAAATGCTAATTCTTATTAAATAGAACTCGAGTGATTTTATTTTATTTGTTGGAGGCACACATTTCAAGTATTTAAAAGCTTCTTTAGTTAAGGTCAACTTCGTATTTTTTTTTTTATCGAGATTTAAAATTTGTCTATATTTATATTAGGGCCTCATTTTTTAAGAATAATAATTAGTATAGTGAAAAAATTAAATTATTAATTTTGAGGTTGACGATATAAAATTTTATGTTAATTGAACTATATTTATTTTAATTATTAAAATACATAACGAATAAATAAAAAAATTATAATATATTCCATGAGCAAAGGTCAAGATACATAAATGAAAATGATATAAATAGATTTGAGAAAGTTTAAAACTAAAAGCATGAATTTTTAAGTGTTAATATTTAATTCCAATAACTTCATAACTCGCTAATATGGACATAATTTTACGGACAAGGCAACAACTACCATTTTATTTTGTATATATAGAAAAAAAAACATTTTAGTTGCATTTACTCTTTCAACATGTTTTTCTTTTGTTTTTTTAGTATAATATTGTCGGGATTGAACCTTCGACTTATAGAGATGAAATATATGAGCATGATAATTACTATTAAATTAACAATGTAACATCAAACTCTTACCTTATTCGGTGCTTCTTTGCTTAGATCATACGAAGGAACTATGGAATTAACATAAATAAACTTAGGTTAAAATACCATTTTGGGTTCTGTACCTTGAAATTTGTTCAACTTTAGTCTTTATACTTTCAAATGTCAAATTTTAATATAATATTTTCAATAAATCTTAAATTTAATCTTTCAAAGTTAATTTTTATCAAAGTGATTAAATTATAATAATAGAACAATACTTAGATGCAGTCTAGGCTGCACTTAAGTACCATGATCCACCTTCTTCTATACACATCAAAAATTAACTGTTAGTAATTTTTTTCAAAAAAAAGAATTACAATACCACATGACAATTTTTAATTGGATGCAGTAGGGATTGGATAGTGGACTACACCCAATTTTTTTTTCTATAATAATAAGTTTAAGAAAGAGAATACACTATGTAAATATCTTTTTGAAATTTTTAGTGGAAAAGCTTGTAAAATGGAAAAAAAAATATTTTTAAAAAATCAATAATAAACTACTGTAAGGACTAAATTTATGATTTATTAAAAATATTGGAGCTAAAATTAAACATTTGAAAATACAGATACTAAAATTGAACAAATTTCAAAGTACAAAATTAAATTAATATTTAAACCATATATATATATATATAACTTCGGATTTAAATACCATTAATGTTCTTCATTTGAGTAGTTGAAAAAAATTCCTTAATACATAACTATTATGTCATCTTTATGTCCCACTGCAATTTCTTGACATTAAAAGTCTTTTTTTTTTCAATTGAAATTAAAAGTTTAAGAGCATATATAAAGTCTCAATTAAACAATTAAAAGATTAAAAAGATTAAATATAACACATATCCTACATTAACATAGAAATTTAACTACCAAATTACATATCAAGCTACATAAATACAATTATAATAAAATTAAAGGGTTAAACAACAATGATCTCACAACTTTGAGGACAAATGGTCCAAATCAAAAGTTTATATATATATAATAAAATTGTTACAATCAAAAGGTAATGTTGAATCTGTCGAATATTTTATTGATGCAGAATTTGATTAAAAAAAAAAAATTAAAATCACCACTAAATTCAAAATCGGTTATTAAAATAAATTTAATTATATTAATATTTTAAGATTTTCCCTTACCTATGGATTAAAATTTTTTCGAAGTTTGAAATTTTGTATTAATAAAAGAAAAAAATAAAATTACACGTGTTCGAACACAAGACTCGTGCTCCGATACCAAGTTTAATCAAGAATAAATTTAAAAATTTAAGTAGATAAGATAAGATAACTTTAAATATATCATTTCTTCAATAATTATGAAGTTTTTATATTTGGGTGTATTATGAATTATTACGTGAAAATAGAGGATTACATAGAAAAAAAACCTTAAATATTTTTATTTCGAAAAAGAAGAAAACAAAATTTGCACTTGACAAATTATGGTAACAATTGAGTGAGATGCACAAATATGATAAAAATAATTTAAAACGTTAATGTTAATGAAAATATTGAGGTCTCAATTTTACAAAAAAAAAAAATGTGGATAAAAATATAAATAAAATGTCAATGTCGATGAATATTTCTAAAAAAATCACAACCAATTCAAAAAACAATTAAATTTATAGATTAACCTTTTATGATTTTTAAACCAATCGACATGTTTGCAAAGTGACATTTTGATTTTTTTTTTTTAAAATTATTTTATGTTGCATCCATATTCATGTATAACATTCCATAATAAAAAGACAAAAAATAAAAAAATATTTTTTATAAATAAATAAAAAACAGTCTGTCACGTGTGATTAGTCTGCACAAAAATGAGTGCAACTTGAATAATAAAATTATCGAGTCACCCTCTTGGTCAATGTCAAGCACATGAAGATGTGAAAATGTCGACATGTCGATGAAAATTCAGTATTATAGATATGAACAATGTTTAAGTTGTTTTTGACGGAAATATCGGGACCTTAATTTTCCTGAAATTTCGATGGAAAATCGGTAAAAGGTCGATTTCGATGGATATTTCTATAAAATGATCCAAACAAAAGATTTAAAAAATAAATTTAAATTAGTAAATAAACATATTACGTTTTTTCTATGATACAATGAAAATATCAATTAAATATTGATTCATCCTTCATATCAATGTTGAGTCTATAGAAACATAGAAATATCGAAGAATATATTTGGACGGAAATTTAATATTATAGGTATAACTCAAATTACATATAAGTATTTTTTTTTCAAAAAGGAAAAAAAATGGTGGGAATGAAGGGAGAAAGATGAAAGGCATCTCCTTCATCCTTTGTATGGTGAATTGCATTGGGATCTGATAGGTTGTACTATTGAAGAGACCTAACAGATTTAGAAAATTTACTCTCAAGTCAAAGTCAAGGAATCAAAACCCTCATCATCTCAATTCATTCATGATTCATCCATTTCTGTTTCTCTCTCTTTTTCACTACTCACCCACTTCTCTCCCTCTCTTTCTTTCATTGTTTTTCATTGTTTATTTTCTTAAAGCTGATTAGTTGGCAGCACTACCTACCAGCTTCATTCCCACTCCCACTTCCTTCCACTTTGGGACTCTCTCTACTGAATTTCTGATCTCCATTTTTACTCCCTTTCTGATTTCCCCTTCAATTTCCTTATTTTCCCCACTAATTTGCCTTCTTCAACCTCCTAATTCCTCCAATTTCACTTTTTCACTCCTTTTGGAATGTGGGTTCTTCTGTTTTTCTCCTATGCTTTGATTTTCTTTCACTTCCCACTATCATTGCTACTCTCCAATACTTGGGATCTGAGTTCCCCTGAATTTAGCAACTGATTTTGCTCTTACCCTTTTGTGCAATTTCTGAATTGTGTAAATTCTTCGTCTGTTTTCTGCTTAATTCTTGTACTTTCTTTTGAATTCCTTGTCTCTGTACTTCACACTTTGATTTACTAAATTGGGGTTCAAAGGTGTAACTAGTTCAAGTACTTTTGTTTTTGGTCTGTTCATTTGAATTTTTGTACTGGGTTTTTCCCCCACAGAGATTTTGGGTTGCTTTGTGGGTTTTGAAGCAATGCAGGTAACCTGTTTGATAATATTACTGTTCTTGTTTGTAAATGTATTGGGACAGTCTGATTTTGCTGCACTTTTGGAGCTTAAGAAAGGCATTGTTAAAGACCCTTCTGGGCAACTTGATTCTTGGGATTCAATGTCCTTGGATTCTGATGGCTGCCCCAGTAATTGGTTGGGGGTTGTTTGTGTTAATGGCCGTGTTATATCTCTTACTTTTGATAATGCTGGTCTAGTTGGTGACTTTAACTTTTCAGCCATTACTGGTCTTTCGTTGCTTCGCAATTTATCACTTTCAAACAACCAGTTCACTGGGACTATGGTGAAAGTTGGTTTCTTTAAGTCCCTTGAATTTTTGGATCTATCCTGCAACCGGTTTCGTGGTACGGTACCTAGTTTGTTGATCGGTTTAGTTAACTTGGTATCGCTCAATCTTTCTTCAAACCAATTTGAAGGGGCTTTCCCTACTGGTTTTGGTAAACTTGAGGAGTTGAAGTATGTAGATGTGCATGGTAATGGCTTTTCGGGGGATATCACCGGCCTTTTGTCGCAAATGGGTGGTGTTGTGTACGTTGACTTGAGTAGCAATCGGTTTACTGGTTCGATGGATGCAGGAGTTGGAAATCCATCTTTCATTTCCTCGATTCGGTATCTCAATATTAGCCATAACCTGTTGACTGGAGTGCTTTTTCCTCATGATGGGATGCCATATTTTGATAGCTTAGAGGTTTTTGATGCCAGTAACAATCAGTTTGTTGGCACCATACCTGCCTTCAATTTTGTGGTCTCTCTACAAACACTAATACTTGGAAGAAACAAGTTATCGGGGTCACTTCCAGAAGCTCTCTTACGAGATAGGTCGATGCTCTTGACCGAACTAGATCTTAGCCTTAACGAGCTCCAGGGTATTCACATAATATGTTACCTATTTGCTCCTTCTGGATTATTTAAACTATAATCGATATTTGATTGTTAACATCTGAATTATTTCAAGTTTGAACTTAAGGAATTGCACATTGTTTTTCATAAATATTTGTGTTGCCATAGTGAAACTAGAGATGCCGTCAAGGAAGACAATGGTAATAGCATAGAAAAGGAAGTTTTCGTTCTTTATGGACATGGAAACATTTATTTGTCTGTGTGTATATATAGCATTCTATATAATTAAGTTTGAATTCTCACTGTTCGTATACTGGGCGATAATTACTTAGACAATGAGCTAAAGATGATTTCATCTTCTTCTTACATTTCGGAATTAAGAGGAAAAAAACGATAAATTAAGGAACAACTGTTTTCTAACCCAACAATAGAGTTGAGTTACAACTTTTCAATGGCCCCGTTTCTTTTGCTTTCTAATGTGATTCTTTACCCATGTTAGAATTATTCTATAAAATGAAACTCGTTGCCATTCCCTGTTAGATTTTTCAAACATGTCTTTCTATTTCATAATAGCAGATGCCTATGATTTGCCTGAATATATACCATGGAAGCATCTGGACTCTTGGTTTCTCCCATTATCGACCATCTTAACATCTGACGAATTAATTCCATGGCAGGTCCAGTTGGGAGTATTACATCAACAACTCTGAAGAAGCTTAATATATCTTCAAACAAATTGACAGGCTCCTTGCCTACTACGGTTGGGCAATGTGCTGTAATAGATCTTAGTAATAATATGCTGTCGGGTGATCTATCTCGGATTCAAAGTTGGGGAAATCATGTGGAAGTTATTCAGTTAAGTTCAAATTCTTTGACGGGAACGTTATCAAATAAATCTTCTCAATTCTTAAGGCTTACTTTGTTGAATATCTCCAATAACTCATTGGAGGGTGTTCTTCCAACTGTGTTGGGTACATATCCCGAACTCGAGGTTATTGATTTAAGCCATAACCGGCTTAATGGTCCCGTCCCTTCTACCCTTTTTCACTCATTGAAGTTGACTGATCTTGATCTCTCGGGCAACAATTTTACTGGTCCTATACCGCTCTATGAGAGTAAAGATTCTATTTCAAGTTCTTTGCAGAATTCAAGCCTGAAATCTCTTGATCTGTCATGTAACTCATTGACTGGTCACTTACCGTTGGAATTGAGTAAGTTGCACAGTTTGATATATCTCAATCTGTCCAAAAATTATTTTGACGGTATCATCCCGGATAACCTTCCAAATAGTTTGAAGGGCTTTGATGTCTCGTTTAATAATCTATCTGGTGAAGTTCCTGGAAACTTGATGAGGTTTTCTGATTCAGCATTTCATCCAGGAAACTCCTTGCTAATTTTTCCTTCTTCTCCATCAACTCCAGGGGACTTGGCTGGTCTACCTTCAACCATACATCGGGCTCGTATGAAACTGGTGGTTAAAATCATTCTCATTGCTGGCCTGATCGCAGTTGCTGCATTGGTAGTTCTTTTTTGTATTATAGTGTACTACAGGGCCCAAAGGCTCGACCGTAGGAGCACTTCGACCAACAATGGAAAGGAAGGTGCCTTGGAAGAAACTTCTTCCGTTGCTCGTCAATCTGAAATTGATAAAAAGAAGAATGCATCAATACCTCCATCTGGTTTTCGTCAAGATCTTCTGCCACCATCTTACCGAGGGGAGGGTCATGTCGGTGGCGACATGTGGTCAGCTTCAGACAAGGCTAGAGATGTTGGCTACCATGAATCATTAGGAAAAGGAGAAGGGATATCCTCACCCATGTCTCTCATGTCATCTTCAAATCCATCGCCTTCGAAGATCCAACAACAACCTGATCATCCTCGGGCACTAAAAGTTCGCTCTCCCGATAAATTGGCCGGGGATCTACATCTTTTTGATGGCTCCTTGATGTTCACAGCGGAAGAACTTTCTCGTGCTCCAGCAGAAATTGTAGAGAAAAGTTGTCATGGGACATTGTACAAGGCGACACTCGACTCAGGACATGTATTGGCTGTCAAATGGCTGAGGGAGGGAATGGCAAAAGGAAAAAAGGAATTTGCAAGAGAAGTGAGAAAACTGGGGAGCATCAAACACCCGAATTTAGTTTCCATCAATGGATACTATTGGGGCCCGAGGGATCATGAGAAGCTTCTTATATCAACTTTTATAAATGCACAGTCTTTGGCATTCTATCTTCAAGGTAAGATAAAATCTATCGGCTTTTACATCAATGAAACGTCGAGTAAATGTTACAACGTTAGTTAAGGATAACTGTGGGCTTGTACATTGAGTCATAGTGTAGTATCTGATGTAGAATCATGTCCATTATGATCGAATGATCTTTTCTGTTTTCTTGCAGAGATGGAGAGAGGAGGAGTCTTGCCGTTATCTCTACCGGAGCGTCTTAAAGTTGCTTCGGACATTGCTCAATGTTTAAACTACTTTCATAACGAGAAGGCAATCCCACACGGCAACTTGAAATCCTCGAATGTTTTGTTAGAAACTCCGACTATGAATGCACGACTTACAGATTACAGTCTACACCGTATATTAACTCCGGCTGGCACGGCAGAGCAAGTTTTGAATGCAGGTGCCTTAGGTTATCGGCCACCCGAATTTGCAAGCTCGAGCAAGCCATGTCCATCATTGAAGAGTGATGTCTATGCCTTTGGAGTCATCCTGTTGGAACTCCTAACAGGAAGAAGTTCAGGGGAAATAGTTTGTGGGATCCCAGGAGTTGTTGATCTAACAGATTGGGTGAGGTACTTAGCTCGAGAAAACCGGTTTGACGAGTGCATCGACAGGATGATTCTGGACCTCGACGGTGATGAAAAGCCACCGAAACAGCTTGAAGATATGCTTCAGATGGCTCTAAGATGCACTCTATCAGCAGCTGAGAGGCCTGACATGAAAACTGTCTATGAAGAACTTTTAGTGATTGTGCAGTAGAAGAAAAATGATGGTACAGAAGCTCTAACTCAAGCCTTTTTCTTTTTTTTTTTCTTTTTCATTGCTAACACCATTGTTTTTTTTTATTATTATCAATAAGCAGTAGTTTTCTCAATTTTGCACCATTTTTCGAGTCGATCGGCATTGTAATTTGTTCTATAAACTAAAGTTAATTGCAAATACATAATCCATAATTCATTAGCAGGAGTTTGTGTTCATAGTTCATGGAGCAGTTGGAACTTCATTTAGCCCATTTTGTTGATCTTGAACCCCTCAGCTCCTAATGATTAATTAGCAATATTTGGAAGTTCTCTCTCTCTCTCTCTCTCTCTCTCTCTTAATAAAAAGAAAACGTGTAGGATTTAACTTTCAGATACTAGATTATTAAACATATTGAAATCACTATTCATGAATTTACAATTTCACTAAAAAGAAAAAAAACAAAAAACCCTATTTGTAATATATATATATATATACACATATATTTTTTAATAAAAAAAAACTTGCTCATTCTATTATTATTATTAGTTAACTTCTTAGGTGACGACATATATTTGGATTTTTTTCATACGGAATGTGGTTTAATATAGATTTTGAAAATAATGAAGCGTGACTCTCTGTCATTGTCAGATTGCACTAAGAGCGTGTTAATTATCCATAGTGCTCCTCGCACACCAATCACTATTAACGAGGATTCACAACAACAAGTGTGAGGATTGAGGAGGAGTATAAATAAGGGAGTGAGGGATGAAGAGTCCTAACTTGTGAGAGCACTATTTTATAGATGAACTTAATTTCATACTCACTAAAATCGCAAGAAACAATATGGATAGAAAGTTATACTTTATTATTTTCAAAATTTTGGGTAAACGATATTACAGTTGCAAAATTAAGGTCATTCCTTAAAAAAAAAAAAAAAAAAAAAAATCATATTTTAACCACTTCAGTTATGTTGCAAAGATATTGAATTGCAATAAAGGTAAAGGACCTCACAACCTGAGGTAAAGATATAAACAAAATACTAGGGGTGTTCAAAAAACTCGATGATCTGTAAAAAATCGACCAATCCAACCTTACTCATGCAGTTTAGGTTGGATTATCAACTTATTGGGGTTGAATTAGGTTGGGTTTAGATAAATGAAAATTTTATGGGTTAGGTTGGTTCATGAATTCACCTAAAATAACCCAAACCAAACTAATCCAAATCGAATCAACCCGAACTTATTATTAACTTTAAAATGTATATATGTTTTTTTACTTATGATACATATTTTTAATTTAATGATTTTTTTTGGATAATTTATTCTCTACGAGCTCCTAAAAATAGTTTTATAGTACTTTAGAAAGAAAAATTCAATTATATAAATTGAAATTGAGTTGTCAATCTTTATTCAATATATGAAAATAATTAAATCAAATTTTTACATATTAACATTTTACTTGTTTTTCGAACAAAAATTAAAATAAATGACCCGAGTAACCAAACCAACCCAATCCAACCCAACCCAAATGTTTCATAGTTTGATTGGGTTGAGTTCATTTTTTAATAAGAGTTATTTGGGTTGAAGAAACTTTCCACCCGAACAATTGGGTTAAGTTTAAAACATTCTCCAACTTAATCCAACCCAACTCATGAAGACCCCTACCAAATACAATTAGAGATAGGAGAAAACACCACAAAAAAAAAAAAAAAAAATTATACTCACACAACTCAAGGATAAAGGTCCTAAGGGGACATCAAATCGCACAATCTGACTAGTAAGGTAGTGATAAGGACAATGAGACCTCCACATATCTCCATAATAGTATGATATTGTTCGTTTTAGAAATAATTTTTATAAAAAAAAAGATCTGAATGGATGATTTTTTGTGTGTTTCTATTGATCAATTGTATAGGCATAAATAGCTTGGTACAACACTAAAATTACCCAACAAGAATCCCCTAACAAAGCTCAACTATCAAACAAAAGGAGACTTAACTTTGCAACCTGAAAATCCTAAAAAGTAGTTTACAATTTAACATCTCCCCTCAAACTCAAGGTGGGAGGATAGAAACCAACTTGAGTTTGTACAGTAGCTAAAGAAAGCATCAAGAGGAAAGGGATTTGGTGAAGATGTAGGCCAGTTGCTCAGTTGTAGGTATTGATTGAAGAAGTAGAGTAGAGTTTTGAAGATGATGGCGGACAAAATGGTAGTTAGACTCTATGTGCTTTGTCCGTTCATGAAAAACATCATTATGTGCTATCTGAATAGCACTATGATTGTCATAGTGAATAATAGTGGCAGAATTTTGAGGAGCCCCCATGTCAACCAAGAGCCAACACAACCACAAGACCTCTGAGGTTGCATACGCAAGTGCACAATACTTCGATTTAGTGCTGGATCGAGAAACAACCGTTTGTTTCTTACTCTGCCAAGAGATGAGAGAATCACCCAAATAAAAACAGTAACCTATGGTAGACCGTTTATCCGTGATCACCTGCCCAATCAGCATTAGAATATCCAGACAGAATCAAAGAGGATTTAGAGGAGAATTGAAGTCCATGTCCTAGCGTACCTTTAACATAACACAGAATACGAAGGACAACTGTGAAGTGGATAGTGTGGGAATTAGACATGAACTGATTGACAATATGAACCACATAGGCTATGTCTGGACGAGTTACTATTAAATATATAAGGCTGCCAACCAGTTGTCTATACAGTGTTGGATCCTGGAGGGGGACACCATCAAAAGAGGTTAAACGAACATTGGAATCCAATGATGTCGGTGCTGTGGAGAAATCAGTGATACCTGAACGAGCTAACAGATCTGATGCATATTTTGGGTAGTATCCATCAGAGCATGATGAAACCTGAAGACCAACGAAGTAATTGAGCGATCCCAGATCTTTCATCTCAAAATTTCTCCTAGATAGTGTCGGGGATCCGAAATAACTTGAGAATAATCAATAGTAATGATCATATCATCTACATATAACAGAAAGAGAACAAGTCCATGAGAAGTTTTTCGAGTAAAAAGAGCGGAGTCATGCGCGCTGAAGGAAAATTCAAGCTGAGAAACTGTAGAGCTGAAGGTTGCAAACTAGGCACGAGGAGCTTGCTTGAGCCCATATAATGTACAGTGAAGAAGACAGACCTTGTTTGGTGGAGAAGGTACGCCAAGTGGTGGCTGCATATATGCTTTTTCAGACAGTGTGCTATTGAGGAAGGCATTCTTAACATCCATTTGAAGAAAGGGCCATTGCCTGGCAGCTACTACGGTTAGTAGACTCTGGACAAATATCATTCATGCCACTGGAGCGAATGTTTTCTCATAGTCAGTATCATATTCCTATGAATACCCTTCGGCCACTAGATGAGCCTTATAGCGTTTGACAGATCCATCAGAGCGGGTCTTGATTTTATAGATCCACTTACATCCAATAGGTTTCTTGCAAGGCGGTAGATCAACATACTCCCAGTTGCGAGTCTTGTCTAATGCCTAAAGTTCCTCATCCATAGCTTCCTACCAAAGAGGGTTAGTACAAGCCTCATGGTAGGACTACGGTTCAACTAAGGACATAATAGTGGGAAAAAATTGATAGTTCTGTAGATACTATGGAGTTTCTCTTATCCGGGAAGACCGACGAACATGTGCAAGATCATAATCAGCATCAGGGACAGATGGTAGGTCCGTGAGTGCAGCAGACGGAGAACACTGGCCGAGCTCTGAGAGGGGTGGGATGGAAGGCGTAAGTTCTAAAATGGGTGGAGCGGAAGACTCAGGCTCTGAAATGGGTGGAGTGGGAGACTCAGATGAAGATTCACAGGCGAGAAATAGATCTGTGGTAGGACTAGTGAAGAATGATTGGGTACCAAAAAGGGAGGCATGGAAGGAAGAAATACTAGAAAACATACGATATTCCCAGAAGGTAACATGGCGAGAAATACATAATCGATTGGACATGAGGTCCCAACACCGAAATCCCTTGTGTTCAATTCCATAACCAAGAAAGCAACAAAAGGAGCCCGAGGTTCAAGTTTAGAATTTTCATGGGGATGGAGTAAAACAAAGTAGGCACTATAAAAAACTTTGAAAAGAGAATAAGAGGGTGGAATGCCATATAATCTCTTAAAAGGAGACACATTGTAGAGACTGGGGTTGATGCACTAAATCTCGTAGGGTCCTATAGTTTGTAAATACTATTGAACAAACATATTCTGTATTTAATAAAATATATGATATTTTATTCATTGTTATAAAATATATGATATTTTAGTTGCATTAATCACAAACCAACAAACTAACATCCAAGGTTATCTTTGTAACTTAAACATGTATATAGAGACATACGGGTGGATCATGTTTAAATGATAACCTAAATGGTCTGTAGTAGATGGATAAGGCCAGATACCTTATCCTGGTGACACTACGAGTATGGCCCACTTTGTAGGTGTTACAATTGTTGTAAAGTGCTATAAATGATATGATCTTGATCATTTATGTCTAGACATTTGAGTGGGGATATTCTATATCGGACCACGAAAAGTTGAGTCTCATTATATAGCGTCGTTCATAATAGAGACTTACATTTCACTAGGATGACTATAAGTAGCATGACCTAAATCCTGAGTGAGTTGTGAACTCCTGCCTATAAGGGCGGTCCTTTGATTTGTATGAGTGAGAGTGACCAGATCGCCAACTCAACAAGCCTACCATTTTAGGGATTTGTCTGATTAGAGAGCTGGAAATACAACTACACAAGATGGAATTCACTCTTTCCCCGAGACAGGGGTAAGTAGATAAATTGCTCCCTTAAGGCATGATTTCGAGTCTTGAACAATGTGGCACCACACCCTCTCCTGGCCTGAGAGGGGTTTAGTCATAGTTGGACTATAATCTATGTCCATTAGAGGGATTGGTGGTATTTAAGAAGTTAGATGTAACTATAGGGGCAAAACGGTAATTTGGCCTAACTGTATTTACGAGCAATTTGTGAAAGGTCATCACACTGTTGATTGGTTATATCCAATGGACATAAAAATATATCTGTAGTGCGAAGAGTGTAGCTGTCGGTCTTTAGTAGAGTGTCCAACAATTAACGAATGGTGAATATTTTAATTAAAGAGTTTAATTAATTATTCATGTACCGTTGGAGCTTCAAGCTACAGGTCCATGAGGTCCCCTTGGTAGCTCAATAGGATTAATTGAGAATCAGTTTTTGGATTAATTTGAATTATTTAAATTAATAGAGGGATTTAATTATATATGATATAATTAAGTTTGTTTCGATTATATGTGATATAATTGTTATAATGTATTTGATACATTATAGCTCAAATATAGTTTCTATGAATTGGATTCATAGTTGTTAAATTTAATATAAATATGATTTATATTAAATACAATATAAAAGAGAAAAGAAACTATAGCTCATATTGTATGTGATGCAATATCAAAACTATAGGTTATATGTTATATTTGATATAACATATAATTTAAAATATATATACAATATGATAAGTTAGTTATTGTAACGCATAAAATTTAATCTATAAACTTGTTGACATAAAAATTGATGCTTCTATTTCAAGCATGTAGACAAATATGAATATGAATGAATAAAATTTATCTTCTTATGTCATACAACGCATGGATGATTGCGATGATTTGCGATACTACTTTTGGATATATGCGTTATTAACGATATGCTTGTAGTATGTTATGCGTTGTCACAAGTTTTCTTGCGTTGAAACCAAGTATAATTTCACCGCAAGTTTCTCGGAGTGATCCAAGGTTGAACACAGGGATTGTTTTAGGTTGATTGTATTACGTTCGTGATATATGCGACCGAGGGTTTTTCAATTTAATAAAAGTGTGGTTTGTACATGCGATAAAGTAAATTGTGCAGTAAAGTAAAGATAAACGATAAAAATGCGATAATAAAGTAAATTGCGATAAAATAAACCTAAGCTATGATGATACAAGATACAGGTTACATGATACAAGATACCAAGGTTGAGACTGACTGTGAAGATTATACAAAGATTGTGTTATGTGGTGGCAAGGCTTATGTGCGAAACAGAAAGAGAAAGGATAATTAATATAAACAGCGTAAGTTTCTTAATTGCGTTAAAGATATAAGTACGGTTCCACTTTTCCTTGGCATACACCTCTCAGTGATTGACCGCATTTCCCACATCTCTATGGTGAAACAAGGACGAACGTAGTGAACACAAGGTTGCTTCCATCTCTGGAAGTACTTCTTGCTTTAGTTAACACATTCTTTTAACCTTCTCTCGACAGATCAGAATGACATCTTCACTTCTGCTCTCGCAGGTGAAGATGCCGTCTAGCATGCTTTAGCTAAACATCTTTATTTCTTTAGCACAGATTAAGTTACTTGTTTAATTCATATTAATCACCACGGGATTAAGAAAACATCATGGAGAAAACAATTAATGGAGGAATGGAAATAGACGAAAATGTGGAAATGAAAATGATCATGACATTTAATTATAAAATCAAGCGTCTGATACATGGTTGTGAATGATTTAGACTAATAAGATGAAATACAATTGATGAATAAGAGTTAGAAACAGATACAGAAGAGTGCCAATGTCTTGACACCGATCTGGATGGAGAGATTGCTTGCCGGCGTAGATGGAGTGAATAGAAAGATGAGCTTCCCTCTCAGGTTTTCTCAACCGGTAGAGTTGATCTAGGTATAGAGCTTCACGATGGGGATTTGGAATGATTCGCCCTGAGACTCACTCTCGGCCTTGTCTCTTTTCTTCCCAGATCTTCTTCAATCAGCACTCAGATCAACCTCTCTCTCAAATAGCCTCGTATCAATTATCCCCCGTATCAAGTATATCTTTTCAGTGAATCTTTGAGGGTATTTATAGATGAAAGCTTTGACTCTCTGACATGTGGTCCCCACTTTATTGTTATGGAAATTCCGAGAATGGTGGAATAATATTCCTTCTGTTATGCAATCAATCCGCCAAAGATGCACAATGGTTAGTTATACATGTGTCAAAATCCTCCGTGATTGCGTTTCTCATTTGCATCTTTCGATCGTGTGCCTACATGCGGTGTTGTTTTTTATTACCACATGCGGTTGAAGTTCAGCTCTGGATCGATTGTCGCATGCGCCGTCATTGCGTTGATTGTCTATTCATTCCTGAATGATGGGCGCAATGCGACTTAGATGCGTTAATCTTTCTCTCTTAAGCCATGAATGCATATGGTGACTGGATTTCCTGCAAAACAGTCTTGAAATATTCTTTTCTACCATCGCAATGGTGTTAGTGAATGTATTGACGACAATTTATAATTATTGTATTTCTTAGCCAATTTCCATACAATTGACGCAACTTTCCTTTCTTTTAACCGCAATATCTAAATAAAGCAGTATAAATAACTAGTATTTCTACAAGTTATCACACCCCCAAATTTAGATATATGCTTTTCCTCAAGCATATCTTCTACTAAGGCAATAATGCTCAATTCCTAGCCTAAATTTTTGCGTCGATTGGTTGCTTCGAATGCTCCACTTAGGCACATTACTTAACAACGCAATTTCCTTCTATCCTTGCTAATTCATATCAAAGCCCTATTTTATTCTTCTATACTACAAATTTCTGCTAAAAAATGCTTTTCTAGTTTTAAAAAGAATGTTTACATTTTCTTGTCAAAACAACTTGATGCATCCGTATGCGGTGGTCAAACTTTGCATCATTTATTTAGAGACTGTTGGTCATGGTTACATTATTCATTTTGGCTTGTTCCCACAGGTGTCATGCGAACATCTAACCACGGTTGTGTGCCAATTTCAACTTTAACTCATGAATTTCAAAGGAGTTGTCTTTTACATTCTTTTATTTTTCTTTTGCATTTTTCTCTTTTCATATTGCGTTGTTCTTGGAAACCCACCTTCGTTTTGGCTTGCTCCCACGGGTGTCATGCAAACATCTAACTATGAGCAGGTTCCTTTCACAACTGACTCTTATCAGGTTGGGAATGTTTTGAAGTTTTCCCTTGCATTGACATTGGAGTTGACATGATTTTTTTTTTAATTTTTTTAGATGAAAAATGAATGCATTTTCTTAAAGACCGCATAATCTTGATCTCATCTGCTCAGACCTTCTCCACCCCCAAATTTAGAGATGCACAAGGTCCTCATTGAGTTGTTTGGGCATAATAGACAAACACTTAGACAAAATTTCAAAAAGAAGGTCTGAGCATAACTTTGAAAAATAAAAGGTAAAGCATTGCTAAGCTACGAATTAACTAAGTGTTAGTTAGAAATTACAGAGTACG
Organism: Benincasa hispida; assembly: GCF_009727055.1. NCBI lineage: Eukaryota > Viridiplantae > Streptophyta > Magnoliopsida > Cucurbitales > Cucurbitaceae > Benincasa > Benincasa hispida. The sequence continues at coordinate 45,761,943 of NC_052350.1, read as the reverse complement.
GGAAATGTTTCTAAGTGTATGCATATTATACATCATGGCAGCGTAATGAATAACGCAAAAAGAAAGATTAAGAATGTTGCAAAGTTGACAAAGGATGATAAAGAAAAAGGAATAGGCAAATAGAGAGAATATTTACTCAATTGTATTGAATATTAACTAAGTATACAAATAATTAAAAATAACACAATACAAATTTTTTTGGCCTGTACAAAGAATCAAAGAATTTAATTAACTCAGAAAAATAATGAATTGAAATTATCTTTGAATTTGATTCATACGGGTGCACGATTAAAAATTAACATCGTGCTTCCATTAACGCAAATACATTTTTGCTGAGGACGGGCAACAACACACGTATTCCCACAACACACTCCTTAACTCAACGCATTTCTGGAGGATTGGGCGCACGGTATTACTACCAGCACCATACTACCTCAACATAGTGCATTTTGCTAAAGATGGGCAAAGGACACATATGAGCTCAACACATCCCTCAACGTAATGCAATTGAGTGTAATGGACGCAAGGTGTCTCTTGTTATCCCACAATGCACCCTTTATTACGTTACATACCAATTTTTATTTTTCTTTTTAATTCATCAATAACGCAAGTCGAAAAGACTTTACAATGTTCAATGTTTCATCCAGTCATTCACAACAGTTAAGAACAACGCTACTAATGCATACAAATTAAAGAACTTAAACATGACATGGAAATACTCAACCGAATTAAATTGAAGATAAATACAGAAAGCATTAAAGGCTAGTTCTATGACGCAGTAAATAACATAATTTAGGAAGCAGTAAAAGAAAGTTGTAAAGAAAGCAAGTAAACATAGGTAGGGATGCTGATTGAAAGCGATTCTCAGAATTACCGCAATCGCTTCCCCTGCAAGCGGTTAATCCTGCTTGCCCAAGTCAATGGTATCCATGCGTCGATCTATGTCGCCTTCGTAGTAAGGCTTAATCCGTTGACCATTGACTTTAAATACGTTGTTCCCATCTAAAGTTGTTAGTTCCACTGTGCTGTGGGGAAAAATAGTCTTGATTTTGAACGGCCCAGACCAGCGAGACTTTAATTTCCCTGGAAACAATCGCAATCGTGCATTAAAGAGTAATACTTGTTGACCTTCGACGAATGTCTGGTCGTTTATGTGGGGTTTTCTCCTTATAGATTTTGGCATTTTCATAGCCATCCCTTCACCATTCGACCAGCTGGTTCAGTTGCAGCTTCTGGACTTTCCCCGCACTTGCTAAATCAAACTTCAGCTTCTTGCATGCCCACATCGCCTTATGTTCCAACTCGAGTGGCAGATGACAAGCTTTTTCAAAGACTAGGGCATACGAGGACATGCCAATTGGTGTTTTATAAGCAGTCCTGTATGCCCATAATGCTTCATCAAGCTTGGGTGATCAATCCTTCTTGGAAGTATTGACTACCTTCTCCAAGATAGTTTTGATCTCTCAGTTAGAAATCTCTGCCTGACCATTAGTCTGTGGGTGATAAGCAGTTGTAACTCGATGGCTGACGTTAAATTTAGTCAACAGGTTGGTAATTATGGGGTTGATAAAGTGAGAACCCTCATGCTGATTAAGGCCCCTGGCGTCCCATATCGAGCAAAAATATTATTCTTAAGAAACTTCGCCACTGTGGCCGCATCATTCTTGGCACATGCGATGGCCTCAACCCATTTTGATACGTAATCAACCGCGACCAGGATATAGTGATGACCTTCTGATGGTGGAAACGGGCCCATGAAGTTGATTCCCCAAACATCAAATAATTCAACCTCTAAGATTGACATCAACGACATTTCATTTCT